>NC_134403.1:62114854-62224854 GCF_038048845.1 Mixophyes fleayi | reverse complement strand
AATTCCTCCTGCCTTGAAAGGTAAGTGTGCCATTAGTTATTAAGGGAAATTCTAACATCTAGAGCACACTCAAGCTTGGCTCTTGCAATATGCAGTGTTTTATGTGACACAGATGGGAGCACTGCTTGCCCCTCTCTAGAAAGGCCTTCACTGTCAAGAGACAGCAATGTCAGTTTTTTCTAATTCTGTTTTTATACTTGGGGCATGAGAATTGGTGAAAACCTTTCCATAAATACTTGTTTGAGATATACTGATAAATATATATATATATATATATATTGGTTGTAATATCAAGATACATGTTAAAATAGTTTTGGTGAAATCAATAAACAGCATAATGATGATTTTATCAGTTGGTGTTTTGTGCTTGTTTATGTTACTGATGAGGTGTTTTTTATGATTTATTCTGGGAAGAGAACAGTTGTCAAAGGACTTAGATAATTCACGTCCATACATGTTGCAATATTGTGTTTGGCCCAGTTATTGCAGTGTATATGCTCTGAAATGACCGTGATCCTTATCTGCCATGGTGGACTCATCATTTATTTATATAGCGCTCTACAGTTGGCAACAAACACTGTAATAAAACCATACTGGGCACTATAGAAGTAAGAGAGGGGCCAGCTCGCATGCTTACAATCCACAGGATTATGTCTTTGAAAGGACATATGTGCAAAGCTGGGGCTGCATCTTGTCTGATTTGGCCACTTGAGTGTTCAGATTAGAGCGGGCTCTTTATGTCCCCTGGTGTCACTTCCAGATTACATGCTTATAAAACCATTACTTCCTGGTGAATTCAGAAGTTTTTACAATATATTTTGATAGAAAGCTGCAACTGGTTGGATGACATGACATCGCCTAAGGCCACCAACAATTCACAGCGGTGCAGCCACTGTAAAACAGTAACTTCCCATTTGATAGCAAAGTCAAAAGTTATTTTTCTTTATAATTTTGAAACTAAGAGCTGTTTGTTCTGCATCTGTTCTCTTCCCAGCTCCACGAATAGACCGGATCAATGAGCACACCTGTGAAGTCACCTGGGAGTCCTTCTCTCCAATGAAGGGCGATTCAGTCATCTACATACTACAGATAATGGTCGGAAAAGACTCTGATTTTAAACAGGTATGAATTGCACCTTTTGATTCTTCAGCAAGACTGATGCGGACAAACTGGCCAAGTTTAACATGGCCACCTTGAAATAGTAAGCTTTATGGGCATGGATCTCCCTCTGCCAGGTGATTTATGAGCAAAAAATGTCCTTTCTCTTTCATCCAGTCTGGGGGACACTGCTTACCATGGGTTGTGGAGGGGAGCTTGGGAGTTGGCACCTAGCTAGTTAACTTTAGCACTGCTGACAGACCCCTCCCCTCTACAATCCCCCTGCCTCTTCCTGCTCAGTTTTTTTTAGGTGCCCATGGAGTTGGGCAGTGTTTTTAGTTACTGCATGTATTCTTTATTTTTTCCTTTTATTTTATTATTCTTTAAAATTTTTATAGGTGGCAGACCTGGGAGTGTGTTCTACTATAGAGAACACACTCACAGCAGAGCAGCGCAGGCACTACCCTGTCAGATGAGAGCCAGAGGCTCTCACTGACAGGGACAGAATGGGGTGCCTGAATTGTGAGTGGGAAGCGGTCTCACGGACCGCTGTCTCTCCTGGAGCCTCCCCGATAACCGGCGCTGCCACTGCAGGCATAGAGCGCCGGTTATCGGAGATTTCAAATGACGGCGGCCATCTTGGATCGCGGAGGAGCGAGGAGAACTACAGGGGGCTATACCAGGATCCCCCCTCATACATAGGAGGGGGCATCGGGTACTAACCGCTGCGGAGACCTCAACTCTTGAGGTCTCCACTACTCTGCCACATACCTATTTTTATTTTTTATACGGGCAGAGAGACAGCATTATCAGAAGGGGGAGGAGCTAAGACATAGAGCTCCCCCGCCTTCCAGAGAGAGATGGTTTAACCCAGTCTTCTGGCGCCAAGGAGAAGCCCGGGAAGAGAGAACAGATCTGAGGGAGCAGGCATCAGGACACTGCTGTTGGACGTCTCCCCTGTTTGGCCTATGGGTTAAGTATCTGATTTATTTAAACACATACTCTGTATTGCTGTGTACAAAGTGGGCTAGTAGGGGTTATATTGTAGTTTTCCTACCTCCCTAAGTATTATATTGTGTTTAAAATAATTACAAGTACAACTTTTATGACAAGATTAGTTGCTTACTTGTTTTTTCACACTATTCTCTCTACACTCTCTCTACTCAGCTAAATTTAACAATTTAAGTCTGTGTGTTTGGTGTGCCTTCCTTTATAAAAAAAAAAATGACAGATAAGGGAAAGGGCCCTATGGCAAAATATTTCACATGTTCAAAATGTTCAAAATGTAAAATTACCTTGTGGGCAGAAGGACCCATTGGCGCTCTGCTCTGTCTGCAAAGCAGGGGTCCCCCCTGCACAAACCCAGCATATTTCAGCTCCACTGATGGAGGAACCGGCCTGGGTGGCCTCCCTGACACAGTCGGTTTCCTCTTTAGCACAGATGGTTTTTCAATCCAATCAATTGCTATCTACTGTGGCAACTTCTCTGGCTAATAATACTACTACACCCTTGGGCCTCCCTGCTACCACAGGTTCTATTGGAACGTCTACCAGGACCTTCCTTATTAAATACGGACCAAGCCCCTGTTCCCACAGAACCGGCATGGTCCGCAGCTTTTATAAGGGGTTTGGATAAGCTGAACCAGTTACTTGAATCCCCAAACATTCCGCCTGCTAAAAGGAAGCTGCCTAGATCTGATAATACCCTTATGGTCCTTTCAGACTCTGAGGGGTTTTCAGAGGAAGAGGGGGAAATTAATTCTGATCCTGACCAGGTTCAACCTTTGGGACAGGAAGACAACTCTAAAAGCCAATTTATTAATGATTTGGTTTTAGCGGTTGGACCTCCCAGAACCGGAGGATCCTCTTCCCAGAGACAGAAGTCTCTTTAAGAAGGCCAAAAGAAAGGCTTCCCGGTTTCCCCCTTCGGTAGAACTCAGAGATATTGCAGAGGGAGCCTGGAAACAGCCTGATAAAAGGTTCTCTGTTCCCAAAAGATTCTCCTCCCTATATCCATTGCAGGAGGAAGACGTGGCTTGCTGAGAGAGTATCCCTAAGGTGGATATTCCAGTAGCCCGTTTGGCCAAACACACTTTACTACCCAGTCCCAGGTTCAGCAACTCTGCAAGATGCCAATGATCGCAGAGTAGAATCCCAGCTGAAATCTATATTTGTGGCTGTGGGTTCTTTTAGGCCCACATTTGCTTCAGCTTGGGTTGCTAGAGCCATGGAAGCATGGGCAGACCAACTGGCAGAGGCCTTACAGGACTCTGATTTACTTCCCCTGGCCTTGCATTTCAAAGAGGCATCAGGGTACCTTTATGAGGCGGCCCAGAACACAGCGTCTATGTCCGCCTCTATTCAGGCTGCATCTATTTCAGCAAGCAGAATGTTATGGCTGAAATCCTGGGAAGGAGATGCGGAATCAAAAAAGTCAGTTGAAACCATTCCCTTTTCAGCAGCAGGTTTGTTCGGCCCAGAATTAGATACTATGATTTCCCAGGCAACAGGGGGCAAAAGCACTTCTTTGCCGGTATTTTCAAGTAGGGACCGGACTTCTCGTGTCAGTTCCTTTCGTCAGCCTTTTAGGGGGACCTATTTGCCTAGAGGACAGTCCTTTAGAGGTAGACAACCTAATGCTCGAGGCTCCTCTGTCAGGGGCAGATCCTTGTTTGCAGCTAGGCGCCAGGCCTCCAAGACCCAGGAGAAGCCTGCGTCCTGACGACCACTCTACTCTGCCTGAGGTAGCGCCAGTGGGGGGACGCCTGTCTCTGTTTCGGGAACAATGGGCAGCGTCTTCCTAAGACCCTTGGATTCGGGGCATTATATCAAGGGGGTACATGATAGACCTGCTGGGCCCTGTACCACATCGTTTCTTTGTAACCTCTCTACCCCGAGATCCAACAAGAAGACAGGCAATACAGGCTTGTGTCGCCTCTCCTTTCGCAAAGAGTCATCTGCAAGGTCCCAGACAACCAGAAGGGACAGGGGTTTTATTCAAATCTGTTTCTGGTCAAGAAGCCGGACGGGTCCTTTCGGCCCATTTTAAACCTAAAGAGCCTCAATGTGCACTTACGAGTGGACAGATTTCGGATAGAATCCCTGAGGTCGGTAATAAACGGCTTAGTGAAGGATCATTTTATGGCCTCCATAGACATAAAGGACGCATACCTCCACGTTCCCATTTGGAGCGACCATCAGTCTCTCCTAAGATTCACAGTGGGGTCCTCCCACTATCATTTTCGGGCCCTTCCCTTCGGCCTCTCCACAGCTTCAAGGGTCTTCACGAAGATCATGTCGGTCATGGCGGCGCGTCTTCACTTAAAGGGAGTTCAGGTCGTGCCTTATTTGGACGATCTGCTCATCAAATCCTCCTCAAAGATTTGCTTACGTCAGCACTTATCCCTTACCTTGGCAGTTCTCGAGAGCCATGGATAGCTGATAAACTTAAAGAAATCCCAGATGGTTCCGTGTCAACGCCTGGTCTTCCTGGGGCTTATCATGGATACCAGTCGGCAGAAAGTGTTCCTGCCTACGGAGAAAATCAGTTCAATCCGGACTATAACAACTCAGGTCTTGTCCTCTCCCAATCCCTCAATTCATTTGTGCATGCGGCTGCTTGGGAAGATGGTGGCCTCCTTCGAGATGATCCCCTTCGGCCGGGCTCATTATCGATGCTTCCACTGGGATCTGTTACGGAAATGGTCAGGATCCCACATACACTTGGATCTCCAGAAGATTTCGCTGTCTCCGGGGGCGAGAAAGTCGCTCCAGTGGTGGCTGAATCAGGATCACCTGTCGGTGGGCAGGTCCTTCGCTCCATGGTCATGGATCATAGCCACGACAGACGCCAGCCTGAAAGGTTGGGGGCGGTAATCCTGCACCTCCGGATCCAGGGACTTTGGTCGGTTCAGGAATCAGCCCTATCAATAAACGTGCTGGAGTTGAAGGCTATTCTTTTAGCCCTCCGGTGGGGCCCAGTCCCTCCTCCAGGGCCACTTTGTCAGAATTCAGTCCGACAATGCCATGGCTGTGGTATATGTCAACAGGCAGGGAGGAACCAGGAGTGCAGCTGCAATGAAAATTGCAGCTCAAATTTTGGTTTGGGCAGAACAATATGTTCCAGCAATATCGGCAGTATTCATTCCAGGAATAAGGAATTGGGAGGCCGACTACCTAAGTCGAAATCAGATGATGCCGGGGAAGTGGTCACTCCATCTGGAAGTTTTTCAGTCTCTGGTTCAGAGGTGGGGTCTTCCGGATATAGATCTCATGACCTCCAGACACAATAGAAAGTTTCACAGGTTTTGGGCAAGGGCAAGAGACCCCTTAGTGGTGGCAGTGGACGTAATGACAATGTCATGGGAGTTCAGGTTGGGATACCTGTTTCCTCCGATTTCCATGCTTCCTCGCGTGCTCAGACGAGTAAGGCAAGGCGGTCTGCCAGTAATTCTAATAGCTCCCTCATGGCCACGCGAGTCTGGTACGCGGACATAATCTCTATGGCGGAAGGACAAAGATTTCGTCTTCCGTCACGAGACGACCTTCTTCTGCAGGGTCCCTTCCGTCACCCGAATTTACCTCAGCTCAGTTTAATGGCATGGCTGTTGAAGCCAGCCTTTGGAGAGCTAGGGGTTTTTCCCCCAGTGTAGTGAACACTATGATGCGAGCCAGAAAGCCAGTTTCAGCTCGCATCTATCACCGGATTCGGCGAGCCTATATCAGATGGTGCGAAAATAGGACATGTCACACGTCCTCCTTTCGTCTCCCTCGCTTATTGGCTTTCCTTCAGGATGGCCTGGAAGCATGACTTCGGTTAGGGTACCTAAAAGTTCAGGTATGGGCACTTTCAGTCTTTTTTCACCTGAAATTAGCGGATTTGCCAGATATTAGGACTTTCCTTCAGGGAGTCTTGCATATTCAGCCTCCCTATGTTTCGCCTACAGCACCATGGGATCTTAACCTGGTACTGGATATGCTTAAAGGGCCTCCCTTTGAGCCATTACTTGTGGCAGATTTGAAGTGGTTGACCTAGAAGGTCCTCTTTCTTTTGGCTATTGCATCTGCACGTAGGCTCTGTCTTGCCGGGAACCATATCTGGTTTTCCACGAGGACAGAGCGGTGTTAAGAACCCTCCCTTCCTTCGTTCCAAAAGTAGTTTTGGCTTTTCATCTGAACCAGGAAATTGTAGTTCATCTACTTCCCATTCGGATCAACAGTCTATGGAAAAGTTAGATGTGGTTAGGGCTCTCCGCATTTATGTCAAAAGAACTTCTCAGATTAGACGTACTGATTCTCTGTTTGTTCTTTATGATGCTAATAAGAGAGGCTGGCCAACCTCAAAACAGTCCATTGCAAGTTGGATTACGGCAACCATTAAGCAAGCTTACATAAAGGCTAACCGTCCGGTGCCAGAGAGGCTTACGGCCCATTCCACCAGATCGGTAGGGGCGTCGTGGGCAGCGAGAAATGGGGCTTCTGCAGACCAGCTTTGCAGGGCAGCCACCTGGTCCTCTGTCCACACATTTACAAAATTTTACCAGTTTAATATATTTGCATCCGCGGATGCAAATTTCGCTTGTAGTGCTTTACGAGTGGGGCTTTCAGAGTAGTTCCACCCTTAGGGGGCTGCTATAGAACGTCCCCATGGTAAGCAGTGTCCCCCAGACTGGATGAAAGAGAAAAGAGGATTTATGTACTTACGTTAAATCCGTTTCTCTGATTCCGTCTGGGGGACACTGCGATCCCTCCCTTCTGCTTTTCTTCTGTGTGCTCTTGTTTGATTGGCCTTTTCTCCTTGGGCTTTTTAATTAACTGAACAGGAAGAGGCAGGGGGGTTGTAGAGGGGAGGGGTCTGTCAGCAGTGCTAAAGATTTACTAGCTAGGTGCCAACTCCCAAGCTCCCCTCCACAACCCATAGTAAGCAGTGTCCCCCAGACGGAATCAGAGAAACAGATTTAACGTAAGTACATAAATCCTCTTTTTATCTCCTCTGATCTGATGAAAACATGAGACTCTTAAAAGACCAACAGCCATAGTAAGGTATTTAAAATACCTCGTTCTGCTCCATTACTACCATTTTGTAATGTACTCATGTAACTCATCCTCCACACCACATGGCACCTGGACTGTAACCATGACCCTAACTTATTGCTAAGCACATTCAATAGGCCGTAGTCATAGTCCTCAGTATTGCTCACTTCAGATATTCTTGGGCACTGCAGCAAGTAATGAGCAAGGTCCCTGCAGTCTTACAATAGGTGAGACATGCCTACCAACAATCCTGATTTTTGCAAAACAGCCCCATTTATTTTTAATCCATTAAGGGAAGTGGCTTATTTTAAAGAGACAAGGTTTGGGTGGATGGAAAGTGTGTCCAAATTTTCCAACTAGAAATATTGGCTGAAGAGTGAGAGGAGCTTTCTGTCCTACATTTGTTGCAGTGTTCTTTTTTACTTAAAGATGATACCATAATAAAGTTGTTGGTTTTTTTTATTTATTTGTTTTGTCGTTAAACTATTTTTTTTAAAAAATCCACTCATAGTGACCTGGAGAGGATTATTATCCCTAAATGTGATATATTAAATAAAGGACTGGTAGCAGTGCCAATAGATTAATCCTTCAGTTTGATCTAGATTATTTCAATTGTTTAATCATTGCACCATAGAGCAGTGGTCAGGGAACAGGGGTAAATTACCCCAAATGGAGTAAAAATGAAATTCCTGGGGGTAAAATTCCTGCCGATTCACATGCTGTCAGTTGGATTGTAGACCCCTTTAAATGTGAAATTGCTGTTGTACCAGAAGAGCCTGAAGGGTTGGCAGAGGCACTTCTTGAGCTTTGATGCAATAATGAAGCATGTATTGCATTTGAAAACAAAGCAGATCTGTCATATTTTTGGATGTCAACAGCTGCAAAGGCATCAAAATTGCACATGAGGAGGCAGTCAAAAAGTTGCTGCCTTTTGCAACAACCTACCTTTGCGAACAAGGATTTTCCACTCTAACGAACATAAAAACAAAGCAGAGAAATCGATCTGGACGCTGAAGACTGTATCCAAATTGCTCTGACATCAAAATGCCCCAATATTGATGCTCTCGTGTCAAAAATGAAGCAACATCATTTCTCCAAAACCTGAAGTTTTAAAGTTGAAAATTTAAAAGAAATTTTGAATAGATTCAATAAAATTTTGAGTTCCAATAATTAATAATATATGATTTCCTTCCTTTCAAATCAAAGGGGTAACGTCAGCGTATCTAAATATATTTGGGGGTAAAAAAGTTCCCTGACCCCTGCCATAGAGGGATGCACACATGCAAAATGTAGATAGTATACATTTATTTCATATTTGGAGAACCAATACAGTTGCAAGAATCTACATTTTTATTATATATGTGCAGTGTTATTTCATTTCTAATCCACAAGAACACAAAATGTTACTATTCATATGAGAGTTGTGCTCCATAATGTTCTGAACATGGATATGGAAAAATATCTTCAAAAAAGCAAACCTTATTTATTTTGAAAATTAAGACATTTGGCTTTTTCTTTCCAAATTATTATTCATTTATTTGGCTTTTATTAAAATATCATCATCATATTTTACGGAAAAGCAGTTCAGTTTTGTTTTTTAGTTGTATAGATATTTTTCTTTGTAGGTTGATGTAATTAGATTTATACTGAACCAGACTTTTATTTCAGATATAAGACAAAGCTTTGGAAAGCAAATATAGATTTTTTTTCTTTTTTTTTTTTCTTTATTGAATTAACATTATATAAATATCACACTGCTAACTGGATTAATGTAACAAAGCAAACTAGGGTGTATTCAATTAACAAATAAGATTTCCTGTAGGGTAATCTTATTAATATGTGCTTGACATACAATAAATTACATACATGGCTTACCTACGTAATGAGGAGATGGAGACAGAAAAGCAGCAACATTGTAGTGTCTGATGGTATTACTTTGTGTTATTGGGCTGTGCAGTATAAAGGAAGAACCCCAGTATATGTTCTTCTGTGTTTCTCCACCACCATTATCAGCTGGTCCCCCGTCACCTCTGTAGTAACGCATGTCCCCCCCCACCCCTGTGACCTCTGTAGTAACGCGTGTCCCCCCCCACCGCGTCATCTCTGTAGTAACGCGTGCCCCCCCACCGCGTCATCTCTGTAGTAACGCGTGCCCCCCCCTCCACCACCTTTGTAGTAACGCGTGCCCCCCCTCCACCCCCACCACCTCTGTAGTAACGTGTGCCCCCCCTCCACCCCCACCACCTCTGTAGTAACGCGTGCCCCCCTCCACCCCCGTCACCTCTGTTGTAACACGTGCCCCCCCTCCACTCCCATCACCTCTGTAGTAACGCGTGCCCCCCCTCCACCCCGTCACCTCTGTAGTAACGCGTGCCCCATCTCCACCACCTCTGTAGTAACGCGTGCCCCCCCTCCACCCCCGTCACCTCTGTAGTAACGCGTGCCCCCCTCCACTCCCACCACCTCTGTAGTAACGCGTGCCCCCCCTCCTCTCCCGTCACCTCTGTAGTAACGCGTGCCCCCCCCTCCACTCCCGTCACCTCTGTAGTAACGCGTGCCCCCCCCTCCACTCCTGTCACCTCTGTAGTAACGCGTGCCTCCACCCCCGTCACCTCTGTAGTAACGCGTGCCCCCCTCCACTCCCACCACCTCTGTAGTAACGCGTGCCCCCCTCCACTCCCACCACCTCTGTAGTAACGCGTGCCCCCCCCACCACCTCTGTAGTAACGCGTGCCCCCCCCACCACCTCTGTAGTAACGCGTGCCCCCCCTCCACTCCCGTCACCTCTGTAGTAACGCGTCCCCCCCCCTCCACTCCTGTCACCTCTGTAGTAACGCGTGCCCCCCCCTCCACTCCTGTCACCTCTGTAGTAACGCGTGCCTCCACCCCCGTCACCTCTGTAGTAACGCGTGCCCCCCTCCACTCCCACCACCTCTGTAGTAACGCGTGCCCCCCTCCACTCCCACCACCTCTGTAGTAACGCGTGCCCCCCCCACCACCTCTGTAGTAACGCGTGCCCCCCCTCCACTCCCGTCACCTCTGTAGTAACGCGTGCCCCCCCTCCACCCCCACCACCTCTGTAGTAACGCGTGCCCTCCCTCCACCCCCGTCACCTCTGTAGTAACGCGTGCCCCCCCTCCACCTCTGTAGCAACGCGTGCCCCCCCTCCACCTCTGTAGTAACACGTGCCCCCCCTCCACCTCTGTAGTAACGCTTGTCCACCTCTGTAGCAACGCATGCCCCCCCCCCCCTCTACCCCGTCACCTCATTAAATATGCAGGTAAGCAATCTACATCTAGGAGGATTGTTGAAGCTACATTGACATCTTTTGTGCTGCAGCAGATCTTTTGTTTCTCTTGTGCTTTGGAAAATGGACTAGTTCTCTCCATATAAAACTGCATCACAGTCTTAAAAATAAGGCCTTGTTTAGTTGACGGTGTGATAGAACAGGAACTTTTCTCATTGCAAAACTTCTTTTGTAAGTCAGCTGATGGCTCAATGACAAGCTGCCCTCTTTCTATCCCATCTTTGCCTATGGAAGCTATGGGCATTAGCCAGGAAAAGAACTTTTTGTGGTTTAACGCCACAGTCTCCCTACATCAGTTTGACTGCAGCCCCACATCACTATTCTGTCGTGTTGACCCAGTTTCTTCCTCTACCTATGTTTGCTACCTGCTGCCTGCTCCCACCCCGCTCACCATGACACTGCCCCTGTCACGTTTCATTTACTGAGTGACTGAACAGAATCCATCATTACTTTGCACTAAAAAATAGTGATGTAGAAATTAATCTTTTTACCTTCTCCCATTCCAGGCATATAAGGGACCCAACACACTGCACCGATGCTCTGCCCTCCATTTAAACTGTGAATATCGATTCCGCGTATGTGCCATTCGCCAGTGCCAAGACGCTGCCGGACCTCAAGACTTAACTGGTCCTTACAGTGCCACAGTCCTCTTCATCTCACATAGGAACGAGTCACAGACCAACACCAGCAAAGACATTACTGAACCCACAAGGACAACAAGGACGCTGAGTGACGAGCAGTGTGCTGCTGTCATCCTTGTGCTGTTTGCTACCTTCTCCATCCTAATTGCCTTCATTATCCAATACTTTGTCATAAAGTGAACGAAAACCATTTAGCTTTACCCTAATCCCCATACTTTATTTTTTTACTTTACATATTATACAGAAAAATTACTTTTTCCCCAAATTGTCTTGCTTTTAAAGAATGTGGTGGCATCTAGTATAGCATCAAGACAACTGTAGTATGTCATGTTGTCTCCTCTGTCTGCCACAATGCTTGTACCATTATATGGTCCTAAGTAATGAAGGCAACAAGCTGGACAGACCTTGACTCTTTCTAATGCTATCTGGTGTGATGTTTACACACATCCAATTCTCCTCATTTTTTCCACGGTTAAATGAAATGATTTTTGTGCAAGGATGATACATAGATTGAGATATATTTAAGGGTCACCTTAAGTGCTGCAAAAAAAGTAAACTATTGTAAGGGGGTGTTAGGAAAGTGATCTTTGCGTTGTACTTCTACCTCCTTTGTGTCTTAATTCTACCCTGTTGCTGCCTGGTGCATTGCCCTTTCTGGCGGTAGCAGGGTATTTACTAATCTGAATACGGTTATTCGTTTTTGGAGGTTCAACTCAGGCAGTAAATAAAACTGGAAATTCTAGAATAGTATGTCAGACTCATCAATAAATGAAGAAAATAACAGGGAAACAAGCTTTTAATTGTTTGATAGGTATTTATTGTAGACATTACAGATGGCACAACTGGGTGAATTTACCTAATCAATCCTTTCAGTAGATATATCCCTTACCGATGTGGGATAGGAGTTGTCCTTTTTAAGACTAAGCAGGTTTACGTTTACTTGCTTTTTATTTTGAGGTGTCAACACGTGGAAGAAGCTCCTTTTTGAACATAACCTGTTGTAAGGCACTTTCTGCTGATTAAAATAAAATGACTTCTGTGACAGGCAGATGCATTAGTCAAAAGTGTTGAATGAATATGAAAGTCATTCCCTTGGCGTTGTAGAGGACCTGCCACTAAGCGGTACCCGGTGTTTTTAATTAGACTGTTGTTAGTGTAATTCAGTAGCAAACTCACCAGGGAAATAAATCTGGTGTTTAGGGAGCCCAGCATAATAATCACTCTCCTCTCCCAATCTGCTTCCTTACTGTATGTTGGCATTGTCATTGACGAGTGTTGGCTTAGAGCAAAGAGCAGGTGGTGGAGAAAAGGAGCATTGCCAAACCTTCTAGGACGATGGCTGGGGTTTAGTAATATCTAGTTACTTATATATAAAAAAAAAAAAGAAATCTGTGTCCACTTGGTTCACTCGTCATCTTTAATCATTAAGGGTATTTATGAAAACTGGTGCAGAGGACAAAAGGGTTTAACCCACAGCAACCAATCACATTCTCTAACTGCCGTTGATCTAGTTATCTATTCTGGTAGTAATGTTTTCTATGGAGAACTAACAACATGTTATTCACTGGCTGAACCAGTGACCCCTATATGCTGTAGAAGATGCACACCAGCCAGGGAAACACAAATTAACATTATGCACCAGCCAATAAAGAGAGATTTTAAGCAGCAGAAAGACCCAACTACATTTATTGTTGTTTCTTTGCTTTCAAAATCGTCCTACATCACCTCTTTGCTTGGGCTCCCTATGGCACTTAGTGTTATAGTCTTCTTGGGGGGCCTGAGGGCTAACACTTCAGAGTTTTCTTTGGAAATTCAGGTATGTCTCAGCACTTTCATCTAAATAATATTTAAGTAGACTGGCTACCACTAGTCTTACAGTCTTTCTGCCTCTGTGGCTGCCCTACTCGTCAGTGCTAAGCATGTAGCATAGCCTTTTATGTTGTTTGGAGAAGGGGGGGGGGGGGGGGGGTTGGCTTTTGTTTAATTATCTTTTTGAATTGTATTTTTGTTCTCTCTCTCACCAAAACCTAAAGGCAAAATGTTGTAATTTGCACCAGAAATCTTTTTTAAGCTGCTTTATATCTTGGAGATAAAAAAAATACTAATGTTTAATGTTATGTCTGTCCAGAATCTGTACCAAATTGCATGTAGTCAGTGTTGCATAGAAGCACTTTGCAGTTCTCTTCTGTTCTGTGAGCTCGCGTATGTAAGTTCTTGAACGACCAGATTGAAGTATGGCATTGACTGCCTCTGTACAGGGATCAATGAACTGCCAGCTTACACGAAACTTACTATTTTTAAAAAATAATATGATTGTGCTTACTTTGTTCCTACACACATTTTCATCATTTACTTTTCTTTTTTTTTATTTAACATATTTGTCAGAAGGTAGTCAATCACTAATATTTTAGTTTGGTTGGGATTAGCATTTTAATGACAAAACGCACTTCTGTCGGTTTAAACAAGCGATTATTTAATGCTATGAAGATCTTTTCAAGAAATCTTTCTACAGTAGTAATGGGCATGTATTGTAATTGTGTCAAATGATGTATTTGTAGATTTTTTTTGTTTCTGTTACAGCAGATGTTTAAACTTAGGTCTTCTAGTGGTAACAATGCTCTGTCCTTTGAATCGTGATGTGTGTTTACCTTTATTTTATTTTTCTTTGTGTCCTTTTTATGTATTGGTTAATATGTTCTCACAGACAAATTCTATGACGATATATGATATGAATATATTTTTTCTAGAGCCTTCTGTATGTGCCATGTTCGGCCAGTATAGTTTGTGTGTATTTGCCCAGAACTTTCCACACGATTGAATGTCTAAAGTTAGCGTCACACCGGAGATGATCCGTAGTGGCCTGTTTTTTCATAGCAAAATTCAAGATGAATTCCTATTTTTGATAGTAAATGTCATTTAATAGTGTATTTGCCACTGAGTTTCAATGCAGATTTCTGCAGTTAAAAGGTAAAAAAAAAGAGAGAAACAATTTTTAACGTAACCTTAATTTTACCTCATACACTGTACATTCCAAACAAGAGAAACGCTAAACTTTTTAAAATCTTATAGGTACACTACCAGACATATCACTATAAATTGTACAATGTCGGACTTCATTAAAAGGAAAGAAAATGTATAATCACATAGAAATATACATAAACTATGTAGCAAAATTCTATAAGATCCGTGGAAAATAAAAGTTGTATCATTCTTTCACAGTGTGTATTAGTTGTTATTCCACATTTATGAAACAGTTTCTTTAAAGTACATCTGCCGATTGAACTTCTAATATGATGCAAGTGAATCTAAGAATCACCCATATCTTTTCACAATGGTGTTTATTAGGATTGTATTAAACATAAATGAGCAGCCTTGAGACAGGAGCACCAGGGGTTATATAATCTTTCATGTCTGGCTGCGGAGATAAGTCACCTTGATGACATTTTGTGTTGTCGTACATCTACTTACCTATTTCTTAATGCGGGCCAAGATGAGGCACCAGTGGGGGTATAATAATCTCCAGGAGGTAATTAGATTGGGTATTCCTTTGTGAATGTGGGCTGGACACACTTGAATGCCTTGTGTTGTTCCCCCTGACAAATACGAGATTTCACTTTCAGGAACGAGAAGTTTAAGTAAGATTCCAGGGGTGGAGGGGAAGCATTTACTAGGGGGGAACTTAAAGCTCTCTTTCCCCCACAAAAAGGACTGGATTTTTACAAGTCCTCAGAATTGCCAGGACAATGCAGAGGCAGGGATGATGAAAAGTGTTATGTAGGGGCGCATCATGTTCCCTCAAACTCCTTATCTCCCCCTTTTCTGCAGATTCCACCTTCGATGTGACCCCAGGGAAGTGCCCAGAGGCAGCAGACTGCTCCTGTCAGGTCACAGAGCTACTATTGGCTCCGTTCTTTCCTGCACTGAACTTCAGCAGTGGAATGTACTGCAGGACAGGAAGCTGAACACTATATAATCTACAGTTTTCTTGTCCTCCACTGAATGCTGATTGGTTGCAGGAGCTCATTGGAGGAGTTCCTATCGGTCACTAGTCTTGTTGTTGTAGCTCTGGTCTAGCGTCATTGATCTGACTTAAGTTTAGCAATGACCAGGGCACTATTCCCTCCTTTGTAAACTCTAGTTTGTCATCTGGTCATATTCCCAAAGCATGGAAAACAGCTTAAGATGTCCCGATCAACAAAAATGGTAATGGAAGCATAATTTCAAACTATAGACCTATATCTTTACTGTCTATTATATGTTTATTCCTAGACGGCAATATTTCTGGATTTTGGAAAAGCTTTTTACACTGTTGACCACACTATACTGTTAAGCAAGCTTTGGTGCGTAGGTACAGAAATACATGTATCATTCCTATTTATCAGGAGAAGCATAGTTTATGTTGATATCTAACTCAAACTGTAAACATCAAGGCCTCGAGGTTCTATTCTGGGGCCATTACTCTTTTCCCTATTTATAAATGACAGAATTTGTAAATCATCTTCTATCCAGATGTATGCAGATGATACTATATTGTATGCGCAGAGCTTAATCGTCACTGACCTTAAAATGTACTTCATTCTGATTTCTCTAAGTTGAGTCCTGGTTAATGCGAAACGAACAGTTTTTGAACTCTGATAAAACAGTTTTCCTGTTATTTGGGCCCAAGGCTAAACATTTAAATTGAATTATACGTAATCTATTGCAGCAAAAACAAACATTTATCTGACATCAGTATCCAAATATAAGTACTTGGCTATATTGCTTGATCCTAACACTTCATTTGGTTTATATATACATACAAAATGTATTCCAAACAGGATTTGAGCTATAGTAACAAATCCTGCTTAACTCGCTTGGCCAGATAGTGCAGCTCAAAAAATGGCAATTGTGGACTATGGGGATGTTTATAGTAGAGATGGGCGGGCTCGGATTCCGCTAATCCGAGCCCACCCGAACAGTACGGATCCGAACGGGATCCGAGCACTGTTCGGATATTTCCGGCGGGCAAAAAAGGAAAACGAGGCTCTGTCGTCCAAGTCTCGCGTCGAATCTCGCGAGGGGTAGGAGGGAGGGCCCAGAACAATTCCATCTTGTACCTCTTTTTTTGGCATTATGTGCTCAAGCTACCTCGGTGCAACCTTTTGGCCTAAAAACAATATTGTGAGGTGTTCAGAATAGACTGGAATTTAGTGGAAATGATTGTTATTGAGGTTAATAATAGCGTAGGAGTGAAAAAAAAAAACACAAAACTGGTTTTTAGCACTTTTTATGTTTTTTTCAAAATAAATCCAAAACCTTAAATCCGAACCAAAACCTTTCGTCAGGTGTTTTGCGAAACAAATCCGAACCCAAAACCTCAAGCAAATCCGAATCCAAAACACGAGACACCAAAAGTGGCCGGTGCACATCCCTAGTTTATAGTATGGCCCCTCAAATTCACTTTAGTACATCAATTAGTTTTGCTTTTCTGTATAACTGCAAATCACACCATTGTGATATGCTTTCTGGTTTAGGCTGGCTGCCCCTGGTGTCTATATGTAAATTTTGTCCTTCAATTACTTTGTGAATAAGTTACCCAATTACTTGAACAGACTTCTTCCTAAGATCAGCTAGCATTACTTATCACCTAAGATCTACCTCTAGAAGTCTGTATATATTTCTAAATTCAGTAAGGAATTTGGACACAACCTACCTGAGTGAATTAAATCCATTGTAGATCTTATTTTCATCAGTTATGGTTCATTGTAATGCGTAATGCTTTTTGTCTATATTAGGTCAAAACTCTTATTTGTATGATTCAGTGTATTTCTCCCTGGTCATATATTTATAAATAATTTCTCTGCTTTTCATTTGTGGCAACAGACAGTAATGGATTAATCCCCACGCTAGTTGAAAGCCATACAGAAAATAAATGCTTGCACCTGAGCTATATAAGACCAGATACTCCCTCCCTCTATTTCTTTCCTGTCTAGCTGAGGTTAGGCTAGGTTTCCCTAGTTAGGATTTTTATAGTAAAGGGGCCTACCCGGAACTTCAAAGTTCTATCCAGAGGTAGTCCGAGGATGAAAGGGCCCTGAGTGCTGAGCGATGGCTGCCATTGTGCTGTGAAAGACCCAAAGAAGAAAAACGTGAGTGTGCACCCGAGCAACTGATCGTCTGGCTAGAGGTGCTGTATAGATTTCACCATGCACCAGTCCTGCGGGATAGTATGTTTGAATTAAGACTCAAAAAGGCAAGTGCATTTTATTTTGATCCATGGCCGATGCAGGGTTGCTAGGCACCCTAGGCAAAGCTTCAGCCTACCGCCCTCCTCCCCCAAATTCCCACTTCCTAGCCCCTCACACACTTAACATTTGTAAAATAATAATAGTAACTCTTACCTCCATGGTAAGGCATTCCAGATGCTCTGATGTTTGATGCAGAATGCTGTCCAGGTTTCCCTGTTGCCCAGGAGCAAATGCCGGATATCTGGAAGGAAGCTTCCAAATGTTAGATTTTAGAACAAAGAAAAAAAACGACATCACACACCTGATACATACTGACCTGTCCCCAGCTGCCCACCAGCTTTTCTCACACGTCTCCTTCCCACCAGCTATTCTTACACATACCGCCTCCATTCCACCAGCTTTTCTCACATGCCCCCTGACCACTAGCTTTTCTCGCACATACTCCCCCTACTTACCAGCTTTTCTCTTTCATCCTATCTGGGGGACACTGCTACCATGAGGTTGTGTAAGGGGAGTGGAGTTTGGCACTTAACTAGTTAACTTGTTAATGTATCATGCTGACAAACCCCACCCCTCTGCAACCCCCTGTAGCCTCTCCAGTTTTAGTTGAGTGCCCAAGGGAGTTGGGCTTACTTATGGTAGGTGATTATTTATTTAGTTTAAAACTATTTTATTTAACCTATTTTATTTTTATTTTAATATATTCTCCTACAGAAGTGTGCTATGTACTTACACAGAGCACACAAGTTCAGTGAAAGGGGGCAGCTGTCAGACAGTTAGAGCCGGACAGCTCTCACTGACAGTAGAAGAATTCTCGTTCTATTCCCCCTTTCTCAGTGTGAAAGGTGGCTTATAAGCCGCTGTCACACTGATCTTTACTGGATTACTGGCGCTGCCACAAGTGGTAGAGAGCTCCGGTAATCAGTAGCGTCGGAGGCTGATATTCTGGATTATACCAAGTCCCCTCCTCAGGAAAGGAGGGGGGGAACTTGGTTACTAATTACAGCGGCCATAGCAATAAAGGATTCAGCGATTTACTGCGTATTGAAGAGGCAGTAAATCGTCATTGCCAGCATTATGGTATAAAGGAGGGCAGACAGCAGAGCTGCAGGACGGAGAGAGCTCCCCCTGCCTGCAGAGACATTTTGGACTCTCCCAAAAAAGCACCAAAGGAACTGCCCAGGAAAGACAGCAGCTCTGCGTGTTCTCTCAGAAGTAGCTGCTGACAGACCTCTCCTGCTCCAGACATCTTAGCCTTATGGAAGGCTAAGTACCACTGAAATTGTTTACTCCTGTAATATAGATAGGGGTGTATTAGAAAAACTTATTTGATGCAAATAGATTAATATATATATATAATGGACTGGAAGCAAACCAGTTCATGGCGTTAATAGACCTCAAAGACGCCTATTTCCACGTTTCTGATGATCTGCGCAAGCAATGGGGCCTCTTAAAGAAGTGGTCAGGATCCCATCAAAAGTTAGAACGCCAACTGATACGCTTGTCACCAGAGGCGAGACAATCCTTCAAATGGTGGCTATTCCAGGACAATTTGGTAGTCGACAGGTCCTTTGCCCCATGGTCTTGGATTTTAGTATCCACAGACACCCGCCTACGGGGATGGGGGGCTGTGGCCCTTCATTTGCAACTTCAGGGACTCTGGTGCGCTCAGGAGACCTCTTTCCCCATCCACATACTGCCCCATTCCAACAACGCCACGGCAGTGTCTTATGTCAACAGACGGAGGCACCAGGAGTGCAACAGCAATGGAGGTGGAGGCTCAGCTCTTGATCTGGGCTGCAAACCACGTTCCCTTAATCTCCGCAGTCTTTATTCCAGGCATCTAGAACTGGGAAGCAGACTGTCTAAGCCAGCGTGCAATTCTGCTGGGGAAATTGTCTATTCATCAGGAAATCTTCCAGTCTCTGGTCTCGCAATGGGGGACCAAGGACAGAGACCTAATGGTATCTTGTCACAATCAAAAGGTCCAACATTTTTGTTCAAGACCAAGGGACCCTTTGGTGGTGGTCATCAATGTAATGACAATGCCCTGGGACTTCAGGTTGGGGTACCTATTCCCTCTCATTTCCATGATTCCCCGCAACCTTCCAAGAGTGAGGCAGGGCGGACTTCCAGTGATACTGGTAGCTCCAGCTTGGCAGCGGCTAGTCTAGAATGCAGAAATTCTGTTGATAGCAGTGGGTCCAGGACTTCGGATACCACTTTGAGAAGACCTTCTTCTCCAAGGACCATTCCAACATCAAGACTTACCTCAGCTGAATTTAACGGCGTGGCTGTTGAAGCCAACCTTTGGAGGTCTAGAGGTTCCTCTCCTTCGTACTAGAAAGCCAGTCTCTGCTCGCATTTACCACTACATCTGGCGTACCGACATTAGATGGTGTGCGAGTCGAACCTGCCACGCGGCTTTTTTCTGTCTCTCAAGGTTTCTTGTTTTTCTCCTGGATGGGGGCCTTCGCCTGGGTTTCTTAAAAGTGCAGATCTTGGCCCTTTTGGTGTTTTTTCATCTTCACCTGCCAGACATATCAGATGTCAGGGAGTCCTGTATATCCAGCCTCCATATGTCCCACCCACGGCACCCTGGGATCTCAATCTGGTCCTTGAACCGTTACATACTGCAGAGTTATGGTTCTTAACATGCCATGAATAAAAAATGGTTCCAAAACATCCTCCACGAGCAACTTCTTCCAACCATCCAAGAACAGTTTGGTGGTGAACAATGCCTTTTCCAGCATGATGAAGCAGCTTGCCATAAGGCAAAAGGGATAAGTAAGTGGCTCAGGGATCAAAACTTCCAAATTTTGGGTCCATGGTCAGGAAACTCCCCAGACCTTAATCCCATTGAGAACTTGTGGTCAATCCTCAAGAGACGGGTGGACAAACAAAAACCCACAAATTCTGACAAACGCCAAGCATTGATTAGAGAATGGGTGACCATCAGTCAGTATGTGGCCCAGAAGTTGATTGACAGCATGCCAGAGTGAATTGCAGGGTCTTCAGAAAGAAGGGTCAATACTGCAAATATTGACTCTTTGCATAACTTAATGTAGTTAACAATAAAAGCCTTTGCCACAAACTACTCGCAAACAGACTAGCTCAAGTGATACTAGCCCTGGTCCACTTCGTCCATGCATGTCAGGGAGTAGACAATACAAGACGTGCTATTGATCTAATTGAGACAGTAAATCGTGTTCAAATCTCTGCTCTAATGGTGTCTCTTGACGCAGAAAAGGCCTTCGACAGGGTCTCTTGGCTCTTTGTGAGAGCTACTTTCACTGCAATGGGATTCAAAGGCCGATTTTTATGCGGATTAGCTTCCCTTTATTACAACCCCTTAACCTTGGTTTGGGCTAATGGCGCTGCGTCACCTCCATTACACATTTTAAGTGGTACCTGACAAGGCTGCCCACTCTCCCCTTTGCTATTTACTTTAACAATGGAACCTTTGGCGTCTCGTGTTCACAACAACATGGCAATAACAGGGATCCAGGCGGGTAATACTGACTAGAAGATCTCTATGTATGTGGATGATATTTTACTCACAATTACCAACCTCCTCACTTCCCTCCCTCGCAATATGAACTCAATGAATATGGTTCATTATCTAATTTTAAAATCAATATGGATAAATCTGAAATTTTCCCTCTCCATTTATCTCCCCCCCCCTCCCCTCCCTCCCTCCTAGACACCCAAAGGTGCCAATCAAATTTCCGTTAGCAGCTAGACAAGCTCAATATCCGTGGATCTACTTAATGGGTCATTATAACCAACTATATGCTGCTAATTTTCTCTGACTTTTGGACTCGTTTAAACAGGACCTGGAAAAATGGGACAGACTGTACATTTCCTGGATTGGTTGCATGACAGCGGTGAAAATGAATCCGTTACCACAGATCCTTTATTTGTTTCAGGCACTACCTAATCGAGTACCCTCTACCTATTCAGCCCCTACAGAAGTAAATTGCCTGGTTTATTTGGGCAGGCAGGAGACCCCCGAGTCCAAGCGTGTACGCTACATCGACAAACCGCAGAGGGAGTGCTGGGTCTTCCAAATATCTCTAAATACTAGATAGCCACAAACCTGACCCAACTAGTACTATTCCACTCCCCAACCTCAACAAGGTTATGGGTCGATATTGAAGCCAATCTCCTACACTTACTCTCACCTTACACTTTACTGTGGATATCAAATACCGTCCTCCGCTCTCCCTTCTCCCACTCATCACTCGTTTCTCTCTCCAAATATGGGACTACAGTACCCGAACATTCCATTTACTGAAAAATCCAGAAATTATGCTCCCACTATGGAATAATCCAGCTTTTCCCCCTGGACAGCAGCAATTCTCCTTCCAACACTGGTCCTGACATGGGCTCAGATTTCTGAGAGACATAGCTTCTATGCACATATTCCCCGAATTTGCAGACCTCCAACGACTCATGATTGTTTCTACCAATACCTCCAACTCGGACATCTTTATCACTCCACTCCAGCATTCAAGAATGTTTATCAATTCACGCCGCTAGAATCCTTTTGTAGAAGTACATCCCTCCCCACAGGTTTACTCTCCAGTCTTTTAGTGGTATTTTGTCAACCTGTTAAAGATCGGTATGAACCAAAGTGGGAATAAGATATTGGTATGGTGTCAAGTGGATGAGTGGGCCAAGATCAGGACCTCGAGTTGCCAAGAGCTCCATCTGTGTGAGAACCAAGGAGAACTTATATAAACTGCTGTATAGATGGCATTTGGTCCCAACCTGTCTAAAAGCTATATATCCTGATTCCTCTAGTCTATGCTGGAGGTCCTGCGGACATGAGGGCTCATTCCATTATATCTGATGATCTTGCCCCAAGATGGTGAGATTCTGGCATAAGGTTCACAATCTAATTTATAGAGTGACTTCATTACAACTCCTCCCCCCCCTGTCCTTCCTATGCACATACTGATATCTGACACTGACAAATATACTTTAGCACTTGTGGGTCATATATTTAATGCTGCCAAATGTGCAGTAGTGGCAAAATGGAAGCAATCCAAACTCCCAGCGCTACCTGAAGTGATCAATAGAATGTGGCGGATTTACCACTGTGAGCATATAACAAGTTTCATTAACGATTGCCCCAACAAATTTCAAAACATCTGGCAATCCTGGCTTACCACTTATGGAGCAGACCAACCAGGACTCCCACAATGCTGAAACTGATGTTATTGAAGCAACTGCAAACCACACACTGAGTACTTATCAACTACTTAGATGCCATGCTACCAGGGGCAGGCTGGGCTGGGGGCATCTGCCCCCCGGGCTGGTTCCACAGGGTTCTACTGTGGGCTGGGTCACTGGGCCACCTGCACTTTTTCCCTTGCCTTACTAAGTTCCCCCCCTCTCCCCTCCCTGTCCCATTTTTTTCCCTCCAACTTTACCCTCATTGAAGTTGGGGGTTTTTTTTATGATGATCACAATAACTTTTGTTTTTGACTAATTGTTCTTTAAAATCTAATCTATATACTGCTAAAAATTCTGTTCAAAGCGTTGAAAAATTCCCTAATAAAATATGTTTAAAAAAAAAAAATCCTTTGACACTTATGAAATGCTTGTAATTTTACTTCAGTATACCATAGCAACATCTGACAAAAAGGTCTAAAAACACTGAAGCCGCAAACTTTGTGAAAACCAATACTTGTGTAATTCTCAAAATTTTTGGACTGTACACACTAGTCTTATATCAAGTCCCAAATATCTATATCTAGGCAAGGTGGCTGAGAGACACTATCACAAGGGAATAAAAAGCACAAAATTGAAGGAAGTTCCAAACATTATAAAAGCCCATTCGAATACTGACATAGCCACTTGGAGGATAGAAAAAGCAGAAGCTATAATAGAAGAACTGTACAAAGCAGAAGGATGGAACTATCTACACATCTTTACAAAACAATACAGACCTGTTGTAACAGGCGCAGCAGAAGCAGAGTTCTGCAGAAAAGTACTGCAGGCTGTAGCTGACCTGCTCCAAGTTACTGCTTGGGTACAGGGCCATTGTCTGTGGCCATGGAGCAAGAGAAGCAAATGGGAGAATTATTACCTTTTAATTTCATTTCCTTGATCCGCTCCCTAGTTCCCACCCAGTAGACTGTGTTATTATTATGTGGTGTTGTATGTTTTCTCTATATGTTTGTTCAGAAGATACAGTAGGAAGGTAGGAGCTGATTTTATATATTTTTGGTGGAAACGTTTCTTTCCAGTCTGTCCTTTCGCTAACATGAGGATTAATATATTGGTGTCTTGGAGCAAATAAAGAACAGGAAATTAACAGGTAATAATTCTTCCATTTCTAGTTAACAAATGACCATCAATATGTTTTTAAGTGTTTTCCACAGCATGAACCTTAAGGCCTTACCCTTCAACCAGTCTCCGTTATTTACTAAGAAAGTACAAATGTGACCTATACCAACCAATCAGCAATTAGCTTGTTCTAGTTATGTGTGGCTGCTATTACTTAATGCACATCTGCATTTTGTAAGTAAATTTAGTTTGTCATGAAAATGAAGTTCAATTACATTACAATTTAAATGATGCCTCAATATTACTATGACAAAACAGCAAGGACTTAAGT
Source organism: Mixophyes fleayi (assembly GCF_038048845.1). Taxonomy (NCBI): domain Eukaryota; kingdom Metazoa; phylum Chordata; class Amphibia; order Anura; family Limnodynastidae; genus Mixophyes; species Mixophyes fleayi. The sequence continues at coordinate 62,200,920 of NC_134403.1, read as the reverse complement.
AGTTACGGTTCACATAACTAATCATAGCATTTAGAAATATAAACACAGCCTTATTTTTATGCTTATAAATGTGTAGAAGATTAAAAATGTAACCAAATGCAGCTTCACATTCTTAGGTGTTTTTAAAACAGGAGGAATACACAGAGAAAGTGGGAGATGAAACATTCAAAACATCTGGCTGGACCGTCCCTACCTTAATTACAATGTACTCTCTTTTTTTTAAACTGCACTAGAACAATGACATTTAGGGGCAGACTCAATTTCTCAGAACATCGTGGGTGTGCATTTTTACCATTACTACGGTAAAAAGTAACGTTCATTTTTGCTTGCACCACTATGTATAGCGTTACTTCTGTAAAAATAAATAATAATAATAATATATCCGTGCGAGAGATTTCTCACGGCCATTCAGGAGGCATCTCATCCAGATTATTTTTTTTTACAGTTATATTCCACCCATAGAATGTATTTTCATTCTTTGCATCAGTGTTCATTTCAGTTCCCCCATTGTTACATAAAGCACAGTTACTATTGACCAAGGGCTGTCACTCAAACCCCACTGTAACTCTTCCTGTTTGTAGTTGTACTGGTTTGTGATTCTTGTTTACTACATTTCTTAATGAACCACAAAAGGCTACTAGTTCTCAGACTTGCAGATGTTGTTGATACTGAAGTAATAAAGTATAAATAAAAATATTCTAAGGGAAGATGTAGAACTAAAGCTTGTTCCCATCTGAGCCTGATCATCAATTTGCCCCTGGGACCCCTGGAATCTGAGTGGCAGCTCTAAATTTAAATAAGTCCGCCCAGCATTATAAACAGAACCAGATTTCCTCTGGTATTTTCACATACATTGTGATTGGCTATGTGGGGAAAGCAAACAGAGTTCACCTGTATAAAGAATGTGTTACTTGGTTTACCTGAATTTACAAGTCTATCCTGTGATTCTCTGGAATCCGCACGAGAATGTTCTTGTCTCCACTGTACATCTAGGAGCTCACGTTTATAATCTTCTCTTACCTGCATACATGAAAGGCTGTACCATGGTAACATGCTCTGTGATCTACATTTCAAGTGCTGGACTGCAGGATACAACCAGAGGTAAAAAGGCAATTGGAGTAGGATTTAGCATTATTAAGTATTAAGCATTTATAAAGTTCTATGAAATTAGTAATACAAAACCGTAAAGGGGCCCCCAAATGGAAGAGCTTATGGGAGAGAGGAGCAATGCAAGACACAAATGTGGTCTGAAATGGTCATACAGACATGTTGGTTGGAAAAATCGTTAGTGAGGGCAGCACGGTGGCTAAGTGGTTAGCACTTCTGCCTCACGGCGCTGGGGTCATGAGTTCAATTCCCGGCCATGGCCTTATCTGTGTGGAGTTTCTATGTTCTCCCCGTGTTTGCGTGGGTTTCCTCCGGGTGCTCCAGTTTCCTCCCACACTCCAAAAACATACTGGTAGGTTAATTGGCTGCTATCAAAATTGACCCTAGTCTGTCTTTCCCTGTCTGTCTTTTAGTCTGTGTGTGTGTGTTAGGGAATTTAGACTGTAAGCTCCAATGGAGCAGGGACTGATGTGAATGAGTTCTCTGTGCAGCGCTGCGGAATCAGTGGCGCTATATAAATAAATGGTGATGATGATGGTGATGATAGCTAACAGTAGTCGGGGTAAGACTGAAAAAGTGTAATTTTAAAGTTGAGAAACTGGGACAAAATGAGGACCTTATACTAGTACAGCTTCTAAAGCGAATACAAGTTGTGGCTGAGATAATGATGGTATCATGAGACTACTTGTCCGGGGTAGCTACTAGAGATACATCGCCACCAGCAAAAACACTTAGTCCTCAGAGAATGGTTCATGAGGGACAAAACTGAAGTCAATGGGTTGGAGCCAAAGCCAATCAGTTGGGAATTTATAATAATGAGGGACAAAGCCAAAGGCGATATACAGGGAAATGAATTAAGATTCTTGACGAACCGGCAGGAAAACAAAATTCCAACTTTGCTCATGCAGTGACTGGTAGGAGTGAGAGCATTATAAAGACTATACAGGTGCGGACCCTTGGCCCTATATTGGCTTGACCTTTAGCAAAATGCTGATTGTAGTAAATGGCTGCTAGTTGCTGGTGTGGCGGCAGATCCTCACATTGTATCAGTGTTGATGGTGCACTGCTGCCATGGGGCACCGGGGTGGGGGTGGGGTATGTACAAATTACCCAGGCCCAGGCTGCCTGGGGGGCCCGGGGGTCCACTGAATCACTATAAGCATAAAAAAAAATGTATATATATTCTGCCCGCGGGTGTCACACGCATGCACCCACCCACCCACGAGGGGGGGAGACAGTGTGTAATGACAATGTGTGTCATCACACACTGTTCAGCCTGCAAATCTCTAAATCTCTCAAGATTACGTAATCTTGCGATATTACCAGTTTCTCATCATTCTCTGGAGGACATCTGCGAGTAGCATAGTACAATGGGCTATAAGGTGTCTTTGGGGGTGGGGGGGCTATCGGTTATAAATTATTTTGTTTATTAATTTTTGTTATTTCTTTTCTTATTTTATTTTTATTTTATGTTTGTTCTTGTCTCCATTTATTTATTTACAATTTTATTCCTTTTATCACCTTTATTTTTACCTATTTGCTTTTACCTATCTACCCCTATTTAATGTAATCTAATATATACCATTACTCATATTTCTCATTGCCTGTCTGTACCTTCTATTATTACTTTTACTACATTCTATATTCTCAATTTTATTTTGAGTTCAACCTCTATTTCTACCATTTTCATGTCCATCTTCTCTTCTTTTATACTTTCATTTTACTCTTATTTCATTAGTCCTAATTGTATAATGTTCATATTTTAAGAATATCCTTTAGCTGTACATCTACCCACCTACATTGTCCTAATTTTAGGCTTCCAAAGTCTGTTCTCTATTTATCAAACCTTCCTCACGTTCTCAACTCTGTCCCATCCTACGACCACCCAGCATCTGGCATACCTCACTCCTATCCCTAATTCGTGTTCGTGCACTAATTCCTATTCCTATATCTACCTTACCATATACACACTTATACCTACACTTATACCTCCACCACACCTCCTCTCCACCCTCACCCCCACTGCACACCTGCTTCTACCTATACCCCAAATCCCCAACCACACACTCACCACTTTATCCATTTCTATATTTCATACACCGTACTCTCCATCTATATGTTTATTAATTTCTAACTCTTTTTAAGTCCTGCACCACCACATGCATCCAAAACCAACTTCCACTCCACACTATACTTACACCGCCATCCTTACATCTATTCATAGCCCTATTTATAGACTCTCCTTCAGAACCTATATCCTATTCTATCCACTGCCATTTGCTATTCTAATTGATATTATAAATTTCAATTATCCTCTAACCCTCTCTCCATCTCACATATCCTACACCATCTCACCCTGAATATCCATCTGGGACTACCATCCCCAACACGACGCCTCCAGTACTGTCCAGTTCTACGAACCTCAACCGCATCACAGTGAACTCCCCTCACGGACAAAAGCTGCAAAACGACACCAAGACAGCATACAACATCCTGCGCTCCACGGCTACGGAAACATAAGTATTTACTATTTCTAGTATTACACACTTCTAGTTCTACTAGATGGAGGAACCTGTGTCAGTAGCGCACACACTTACACCCACACAAGCCTAGCGCAACAGTATACCCTTTACTGGGGGTTATAATGTGTCTGGGGGGGTGTCATAATGAGTCTGGGAGATGACGTATGTGTCGGGGTGGCGTGATGTAGCTGGGGAGGGTGTGATAAATGTAATATTTTATAATGTATGTATAATATACTGTATGATCTGTGTTATGTACAGTGTTCACTTATTGCTCGGTTTTCTATATTTACAATTTCCAACAGCTCCCAACATTCCAGGATCCATGCAAGAATCCAGCACCAGGTTGTGAAGGCTGCAATAACAGTTATATGAGAGTAACATAATTTAAATGCATAAAGGAGGAATTAAATTAGACGTGAAGTGTCTCTGGAACGTCCGCGAGACACTTTGCGACAGAGATTTGACAGACATCTCCTCCCACTTTTCCTTGCACCTCTATGGGGTGGGAGGGAAAATGAGTGGGGATTTGTACTGTAACATCGCCGGCAATTGAATCTTTCCCAATATGTCATAGAGTGCAGCTATGCCCCATGTTTACCACGCCCCTGATATTGTGCCCACGCCCCTTTGGCGGTGCTGCGCGGTGGCATACAAAGCCTTTACTCCTCGCCTGTGGAGGGGGGCCCCAAAAAGTTGCTGTACCGGGGCCCATGTTCCTCTTGACAGCCCTGCTGCCGCCTGTCATCTGTAGCTGACCCAGTAGTTAGCATTGCTAACGCACAGTGCTGGGACCATGAGTTTTATTCCTGATCAGGGCCCTATCTGTGTGCTATTTGTTCTCCCTGTGTTTATGTGGGTGCTCGGGTTTCCTCCAATACATAATGAGGCATTATTTATTATCCATATTTATTTTTCTTTACAACACTGACTTTTAGTGATTTTGCAGTTAGGATTTAAAACAGCAAATTTATTTTTTTATGAGGCAACACATGGCGTCTTGGGTTGCAAAATATATATTTACCAACCCTACTTGTGGGTATTAATAAAATTTCAGTTTTAATTCCTATTGTCGATTTTAAAAATCATCATCATCAGCTATTTTATATAGCGCCACTAATTCCGCAGCGCTGTACAGAGAACTCATTCACATCAGTCCCTGCCCCATTGGAGCTTACAGTCTAATAAACATGCTTGGTAAATAATGCCCATGATGGGCTAATTGGCTGCTGACTGACCCTAGTCTGTGTGTGTTGGGGGAATTTAGACTGTAAGCTCCAATGGGGGCAGGGACTGATGTGAGTGACATATATTCTCTGTACAGCGCTACCTAATAGGGTAGCACTATTTCTATAGACAAGTATAATAATAATAATAATAATAATAATAATAATAATATTGTGGAGGATCCTCACAGATTGTAGGAGAGAAGACACTGGACAGAGAAACCCAAGTGATAGAGGTAATAGAGCTTTCTGAGGAAGGTAAGTAGGTGGAGAAAACAGTAGGGCCACAGGTAGGTATGTGTTATATGTGTGGTAGATTTGAGTCCACAGTTTTGATTTTCCACAGACATTAGGTATTCAATTATTTTACTCTCTAAGGGGAAATGATAAGAAATATGTGCAGCTTTTCAAACAAACAGAGCAAGCATTTATAACAGCACTCAGAAGATTAAATGCAACTTGGACTTCTGCAGAAATGTCATAACAATAAAACACATATTACAGTACAGCCAATGATCTGTTTTAACCACCCCAAAGCAAACTGGAGCTTCACACCACACTGCAGGCAGGATTTAATGTATTGTTTTCCTTAGGGCAAATTATGTCCTCCTGTATATTTTGTCCATTTAATAAAACTATTTCCTTTGGAATAATGGCCAGTCCCTAGTGGCTTAGAGCAGATATGGCTGTGATTACTATGGAAGAAAGCAGTATATTTTGGGATCCTTGTATATTGTAACTTGTAGTTTAGGAGAGCCTATTGTCCATCATGGGTCTACTATGGTAGATCAACCGTTGTGGAACTGCTAGCAGAACTTGCTGGGACCTGTAGTTCCACAAGATCTTAAAAGCCACAAGTCACACAGCTGTAAGGGGTTAATAGTCTAATAATCTTCATCACACACCACAAATGTATTTCTAAGGGGTGTGGTCATAGCTAATTTCTGTCCAGCTCTTTGCCATAGAAGATGACAGAGAGGGAGAAACCACAAGGGGCAGCTATTCTGCTACTCACCATAGACCATCCAAGATGTCCCTGGCTCACTGATGCCCCGTTGACATGTACCACAGTGATACCGGCTCAGTGAAAAGAAGTCCCAGCAAGTCTTCTGACAGAGCTTTTTGATTGACGATCCAATGAGAATCCTGCTTAAAGAACATTAATGATTTAAAGTTACAAAGGGTAAGAAGAGTGATCTGGCTGATCTCATGAATCAAACAATGGAGAATAATAATTCCAGTACTGACGATTTCTACAGTGACCTTCCACCGTGCACAGAGAGCATGTGCTCCTTTTTCTCCATCAAAATACTCATCCCGTTTACTGTCATCTGTCTCATTATAATGGTCGCGGGGCTGATCGGGAACACTGTAACTATCCTCATCATCAAAAGGTACAAAGACATGAAGACAACCACAAACTTCTACTTGTCCAGCATGGCTGTGTCTGACATTATCATCCTACTCTGCTTGCCCTTCGACTTGTACCGTCTATGGATGTCTACGTCCTGGATCTTTGGAGGGTTTCTATGTAAATTCCTGTGTCTGATCAGTGAAGGCTGCACCTATTCCACTATTCTGCACATCACCGCTCTGAGCATCGAGAGGTACTTAGCGATCTGCTTCCCTCTCAAAGCCAAGGTATTTATTACCAAGCGAAGGGTGAAGACGGTCATTGTCTTTCTGTGGCTCTTTGCGCTGGTCTCCGCTGCTCCCCTCTATAACCTGTTTGAGAATGTAAAAGTGAATTACACTGGTTCCTGGCAGTGTACCTACACCAAGTATGCCATGGAGTCCGGGCTGCTGAACGTCATGATGTGGGTGACCACCGTCTACTTCTTCTTCCCTATGTTCTGCCTCATCGTCCTCTACGGATTCATTGGCAAAAAGTTGTGGAAAAGCAAAAGTGTTATCCGAGGTCCTAATGCAGAAAACCGGGAGAAATGTCACCGGCAGACGGTCAAGATTCTGTGTAAGTGTCACCGTGTTGCTGAGTGATTACTAATGACAACTATACAAATGTTTTATGGTTCTATTGTTTTATTACCTGATATCAGCATTTGCTGCACAGTAAACCGGTCTATTTTTAGTTTGTAAAGGGAGGCTAGACAAAATATTGAATTTAAACTCCACATTAGATATATTTATTCTTTATCCACTAAATATATATACTTGTAACATTTCTGCAACCATCACATAAGCTCAGTTTTGCCCAATGTAAGCTGTAATATATATCACATGTAAAAAAATAAAAAAAGCACTAAGCAGTTTTGTAACATTGGTAATCATCATCATCACCATTTATTTATATAGCGCCACTAATTCCGCAGCGCTGTACAGAGGACTCGCTCACATCATCCGGATATTTGAGATGACTCATATGCAATTATTTTTTATCCTACTATAAACGTAATTATAATACATATATTAAAATCAGTGCTTAGGTGACCAATATACCAAATAAATAATTACAAAGACAAGGAGAGAGAACTGAAATTAGAAAATACATTACAGTATGTATTCTTATATTTGGTATGGAGGACAATATTACTTTTTATTTTACTGGAGTTAGTGCTGAAATAAGAAACCTGTAGCACCCCAGGAGAGCTACAGAATGTAGCCTGGATACAACTGGCTCCTCCAGCTTCCCGGCAATAGCTGATTGAGCATCCAAGATAAATTATACAGCTATCTGCAGTGCAAATGTTTCCCTTTCTCAATTAGCAATCGTTTTACCTGCAATTTACACTAATTTACATGCAGGCAGGATTAGTCAGTGCTGGCTGGTTTATCATCATGACAAATGTAGTTAACAAAACTTTTATTTAGGTGAGCTTAACAAAGAGATATTATAACAATGTCTATTAAAAAAACAACAACTCATAATTGAAATTGTGCAGGATGAACAGCAGGATGTGATCAGACATCAGCAGGTTATATACTGGCTTTGGTCCATGTAAACTTTACAATAATTTATAAAAGCTGCATCTGAGTTAATTGGAACCCACCAAACAATCCTGAACTGGCAACTCTGACATTGTCCAGAAGGGATGTCTGAGAATATTAATAGGTTAGTTTGTCCTCCTAAGTATCCGTCTACATTCAAGTTGTGCAGAGCAGTGTGCTCTACCCTCCATTACTGCATTAAGAGAGTCATGGCCCAAATAGGCAGACACAATAACATATCGGACAGTGAATGATGGCATCCTTTGGGCATCATTAGACTGTGCCAAGTGATCCTAGGTTCAGGCACATAGATGCACGTTGGGTGCCACATCTGTTTATTACTCTTACTCTGCACAAGGCACATCCAACAATCTGAATAGACAAATAATTGTCAGCTCCAAGCACACAAAGCTCTTCTTTCTGTACTATATGATAAAATCTAATCAGGATGGGGTTACTTGTCATATTCAATGGGATCCAGCTGAAGTTGGATCTCTCACCCGTGGAAGTGCTAAGCCCATGCACATAGCTCTTCCTCCATTCATTGGTGAGTTCATGTAGGAGAGAAGACTTCACCGGGGCTCCCAGACCAGTCCCTGCACGGCAGATTGCAGTAGTGTTTAAGTATGCAGTGATGCATATTGATAAATATTGATACATAGACCCCATCAGGGGAGGGCTGGCAAACTTTTTCCCGGGGGGCAAGACTTGACTCAGCAGCCTATTTTAAATGGCAAAAAATGCAGGTAGGCCAGTGACCCAGCCCAAGGTAGCCCATTATGGGATGCCCCCATGGCCCCCAGCCCAGCCTGCCCATGGACCCCATAGAGTAAACTCAGTAACATGTTGTGAAGCTGGGGAAGTCCTTCCCATTGGGGTCTATTTATTGAAATAGTGCAATGTGAAGCAATATGCAAATCACAGCCATGCATATTGACTTTGCCGCGGCTACGCAGGCAGCCCTGGCGATGAACACCTGCCGGTGAGTGCCGGCTCTGCACTGCGTGTGAGCATAGGATTTGACCCAGCGGGGGATCACGCAAAGTTTTTCTGGCTTCATAGACACAAGTAAGGTAATGCCATCCTGAGATGTGAAAAGACTTGTTATCATCACAATCCCCATAGAGGGGGACTGTGGTAACCCACAAAAAAGTCTAAAACAACTATAAAATAAGCATAATATGTATGGCATAATAGGCAAGCAGAAAACATTAAGTGTAGTACAGAAATACAAGGACGCACGGGTAGACAAGGTTGGCTCAGACAAGAAGACAGGAGGAATAAGATCCTTGCGACAAGAGCTTACAATTTATTGAATTAACAACTGTTCAAGATGCATGCACTTGGCACCTCTCAGGATGAGCCTTTATCCTGTGGTTCTTTATGTACATAGAACTTACCTGAAGCTTAGTGTGTTTCCTCTTCTTTCCAAGTATAGTCTTAGGAATTATAGATTTGTACCTGATAATGTCCGTGTTTTTCATTACTGTAAAACTGACCAGTATAATTCCTGTTATTCTGTCTATAATATGCAGTTCTCACTGTGTATTCTTATTCTCTTCTCTAGGCGAATACTGTATTTATTTCAGGGTATATAAAAAACACGGCACTAAAACCAAGTTGAGTAAATGACATGATGAGACTTTTAGTTCCCCAATTTCTGAAAAAAACACACACAGTGTGTGATACATCTGTTCAGCAGAAAAGTGTCCTTGGATATTATATTAAAATGTTGGACACTACACTAAAGACAAGTGTCCAACTAGATTAATAATATTTGGGGCAAGGACATTTTTTATTACACAAAAGCACCAACTGTGACCATAAGAAAACCAATTCAGATGTCCATGATCATACTGAGAGGTTACATCTCCTTTATTTCCTGTCTATGGGAAACTGTTGTACAATTCATAGCATGGTGGTGATGAAACTTGTTAGGAATACAGCGTTGATTCATTAAGGAACATAACTCTTGATACGTACCGTAATGTTTTGTTCAGAACAAAATTGAACCCACAGTGTAAGACCACCTAAGTCTGCCAACACGGGCATGATGTATCTTGGCTAGATTATGTATGTACGTGTGTGTGTGTGTGTGTGTGTGTGTGTGTGTGTGTGTGTGTGTGTGTGTGTGTATGTATGTATATATATATCATCATCATCATCAGCTATTTATATAGCGTCACTAATTCTGCAGCACTTTACAGAGAACTCACATCACTCCCTGCCCCATTGGAGCTTACAGTCTAAGGGGCATATTCAATTAGCTTTTGCATTCGCGGTAACGCGCGTTGCCGCGAAAAGTGCGCGTTCTTGCGGGTATTACGGTACCGCATTAACGCGGATTTTCGTTCGCAACCCTATGGGCTGCGAACGAAAATCCACGTTATTGCGGTACCGTGTATTACGTTTCGCGGCTGTTCCGGCGCGTTACCGCGAATCCAAAAGCTAATTGAATATGCCCCTAAATTCCCTAACCTACACACAACACAAACACAGACTAGGGTCAATTTGATGGCAGCCAATTAACCTGCTAGTATGTTTCTGGAGGGTGGGAGGAAACTGAAGCACCACTAAGCCAACATGCTACTCATATAAGTTCATGAGTTAGGCAGAAATTATAATATTATATGTGGCGATTGTACTGTATATAGTAGATCCAAACTCTTAGGAATGTGAGTTAAAGAAATCCAATGGTGATAGTTATTTAAGCAGTCTTAGAAATACCTATCAATGCTACTGGTATAGGAGATTATCACCACTGTGACACTGGTCTCTAACTGAATAACGCTTCCCATGGGCGGCTTAAACATGAGACATTCGCTCAGAGTCTGTTCCGATGTGAGCTCCTCTGTAGGGCTGACTGAAATACTACTATATAAATCAGCTGTCATTAGTTGGACTGCTGTCTCTGCTGTCTCTCTCAGTCTCTGCCGTAAGGCTGGCTGAAATGATGATAAGCCGCTTCAATCCGTTCCCGCATGTAGCAGAGAGAGGTGCCACTAAAATAGTCCAGTAGTTCTTATGTAGTATTCATCTACCAAAGGGGCATATTTAATAAAGCACGATAGTGCTTTTAACGGATAATTAAGGTCCCACAGTGTCCTCCGCAAATTTATTAAGGGGGCATCGCAGCAGATATCATGGATATCTGCTGCTTTGCATTCCTCTTCATTTTTGGGAGCAGTCACCATTCAACAGAATGGTGACTGCTCCTGGCCGCAATCTAACAAGTCCCGAAAAAACATTTTTTTCGGGAACTTGTCGTGTTAATGTACGCCAGCTGCAGCTGGCGTACATGAAGAAATCCACTGCTGTCAGCTCTGCTCCGGAGAGCAGAGCTGTACAGCGCATGTGTGGAGGGATCACATGATCCCTCCCTGTCACTCAGCGCTCTCTCTCTGCAACTATCGTTGCAGAGACAGAGAGGGGATCTGTGTGCACATGTCCAGTTCTTGGAACTGGACATGCGCACTTGAAGAGTGAAGAGAAGACCCGAAGACAGCGCTTCCGAAGAGGGGGGTAAGTATGTTTTTTTTTATCACTGAAACAGCAGTTTTTCGGAACTGCTGTTTCTGTGCACGGCTGTACATAAATGTGAGAAGTAGTTCAATCCTTATCATTGCGATAAGGATTGAAAACTACTTTTCACTTTATGTGAATAATGATAAATGTGCCCCAAAATCTCATAAAGCTGAACGAAGTGCGGTATATTTTACAGCTTAACGCATTTGTGTCATCAGAAGGTATTGGAGAGCCATAGACTAGCCATGGAGAGCTATGTCACACCCGTATGTTGGATAGCTCTAATATTAATCAGATTTATTATGAAATTATAAGATTTCTGTACAGACTGTTTATCTTTTCTTTTTGTATTTTATTACTGTCATATTTTTTAATCCTGCTGCTACTAACATTTAACATTATCATGTATTACCCAGTATTGTTTTATTACGGTTTGTTCCCAATTGTAAAGCGCTACGGAATCTTCTGGCGTTATATAAATAAATGATGATTATGATTATCAGTGTGTAGATTATACACATAGCTCTTTATGTGATATGTCATTCCCTATAATCAGGATCTCCTAGTGACTCCTCTTCCCGCTTTGTTTTGTAGTGGTGGTCGTACTGGCCTTTATCATTTGCTGGCTGCCCTTTCATATTGGAAGGATCATTTATGCGAACACCAAAGATTTCCAGATGATGAAACTGTCGCAGTATTTCAACCTGGTGGCCATGCAGCTGTTCTACCTGAGCGCCTCCATCAACCCGGTTCTCTACAACCTTATCTCTAAGAAATATAGGACTGGAGCCTACAAACTGCTCCGGCTCGGCAGGTCTGATGAAAGGACCTATAATGTCATCAAGGATGAGACTGCAGCCCACACGGAGATCAGTACATGCATTCAGAAGGACTATATAACACACATCTGACACGGTACAACCATCGGAAAGGGAGCGAGCCGTGATGGGATTCTGAGGCAGGAATTTCAACAAGTCACTTCTTCAGCTGTCAAAAATTAAATTGAAAACTAAAATGGACAGAGAGAATCTCCTGTTTTATCAGGCAGTGAAAGATTATATATACTGCTTGAATAATGTTCAGACATTATTATTATGTTGACTGCATACCATAAGGGAATATACAACTTATTATATAACATGCAGGAGATAATGTGAGGGCGGCTTCTCCCCATGAGGGTTTACAATCCAAGAGGGCACCTATGTTATAAGTATAGGTGAGTTTATAACATAAAGATACCAGGTCACTTCATAACGAGTTACCTTCTAAACCTGATTGTGATGTCCTAGTCTGTGGTAGGTCTGGCAGGGATATCCACGTGGTAGCTGTGGCAGAGATGTCCACGTGGTAGCTGTGGCAGGGATGTCCACGTGATAGCTTTTGGGCCTGATGTAACCCTCTAAGGCTTTGTTTTATGGCTCCTGCTATTGTTGGCAACTTTCATAAACTCTGCAGTGACCAAAACCGTAATTACCACACATGCATGGAGTGCAGTTGGTAAGGGGGCGCAGCTGGGGGGACCCACTGCCCTTATGAAAGCCTAATGTGTAGATGTGTTCTTTTCACCCTCTTGAAGCTCTTACCGAATTTTACTATGGGGCTAATAAACATCTAGTTATGCCTCTAAGTGTCACATCATTTTATTTAATAGTATTCACCCGTCAAGTACTAGACACAGGGACAGCTTCTACTCCGGTTAATAAATGCAGAAACATTTGTGGTCAAATTTACAAAAGTGGAGTTAGAATAAAAAATTAAAACTGGGCTAATGATGTCACTTTTTAACCAATACACATAAACTCCCATCATTGTTAAGATCCTTACAGTGAAAACGATAAAATTGATCTGAACACTGGGAAGCTACTCCATGGTTTTACTAAGAAGTTGTAACTATGGGGGGCCATTAACAAACTGCAGAAATTCTAAACCACAGAGCACATACTGTTCTGTAACATCATGTGCTGACACTTGCACAATTGCACCCAGTTTAACGGGGAAGAAGATTGATTTCCAGCCAAGACGGTGTCATCTGCGGAGGTGCCAGAGTCTGCAGCGGCTGATTGGAGAATTGGGAGGTGGGGCATTCCTTGCTGAGAGTGGATTAGGCACATTATTGAGCCTGCTTTTGCACCAACATACAGAAGATTTTGAGATTGAAATGAGGGCAAATTTCTTTCACAGAAGTGTGCTCTGTTTTCAGGGGTGGGGGGGATATCAGGGGGTAGATATATCCAGCCTTCAAGATCAAGTTTAGGTGTTGTCCATAGCAACCAATCAGAGCCTTGTTATCATTTATCTAGTAATTTCTAGAACATAATGGCTAGGATCTCATAGGCAAACCGAGAGGGGGGGGGTTCCTAGTGCCTAGAAAGCCCCCTCCAAACCTGGGGCACTGTATACTTGAGGTGGCTGGACGCTGTCCTCGCTTCACATGGCTCTGCTTGAAAAGGGAGAGCTGCGTGCACCTAACAGTGGTGCATTCAGCATTGCCCATGTATATTATAGGCATAGGAAGAGTTGGAGAGCAGCCAAGCACTGTCTAATATTATAGCCACGCCCCCATGCATGATGGTCACGCCCACTGGTGGTGTGGTGTGGAAACCCCTCTCTACAAATCCTGCGTTTGCCCCTGGATCTGACTGGTTGCTTTGGACAACATCTTCACTATTCCTTTTAAGAAGGTTTAATAAATCTACCCCCAGGTGTCATCTTTTAATGGGAGGTATTTTTCACCTTTCAGTTGCACATTTGCCAAGGACTGCCCACAGGGGAGGATGGGCGACGCATGCCAGGGATATGCAAACCCATGGGTCCATGGCTATTACTGCAAGACCTTATATCTGGTAAATATTTTAATAAAAGGTGGTTATGTTCTAACCCACCATCTGTTCGCTTTATTCACAATAAAATGATTGTTCTAAACTAAATTTTATTCATTAGACATTAAGGTATAACATTTTTCATCTCTCAAGGATAGGTGGGCCCGGAATTAAAAAATTGTCAGGGGCCTCTATTCTCATGGGTGGGCGCAGAATAAAAAAAAAAAAGAAATTATTCACAGATCTCTGTATTTCATTAAACATGTTGTGTGTAACTATTCATGATTGTTTTTTTAAATTAATTTATTTGTATAGATAATTTTTCACATTTCATGTTTAAATTTTGCCTTTGTGTAAACGTCAAGTAAGAGGGCTAATATGATCTTGTATAGCATAGTAACTTTATACTATTACTTTATTAAGATATTAAAATGTAGGATAATATGTTATATACTGTATGAATGTATAGTGTTTGTTAATACAGTGAAAAACATTTATGTTGTTCAGCTTTTGAAAATTCCATCTCCGATCCCCAAATCACCAACAGACTATACACCTGTACCTCTATGTAATAAAAGTACTACCTACCTACTAAGGTAACTATTCAGCTATTACCTGTCTCTTTATCTGTGAATATCCATAATGGTAAATTAGCTCTACATCACTCATGTGCTTATCAGTAATTAGCTTTGATAGGTAAAAACAAATGTCCAATTGGTTGCTAAGGGTTACTATATTTTGTTCTGTGTTAGTAGATAACCCTTCCTGTATTCACTGATGATAAACAGCCATTGAGTGATGGTGAACTAAGGGGGACACTGTCTAAACTGAACACAAGTGATGAGCTTTCTAGATTGGGTCAAATGATACCAAGGTAAGGTAATTGGTTACTAAGCCCTTGTCCTTACTGCACTAAAGTACAGCAAAAGTATTACAACCACATTCCCACATAACTAAAGCACACAACATACTGCTTACACACTGTAATAAAAGATAAAGATACACTTGGGATCAGTTATAAGGAAAATGCAAAGCACAGCCCATCTGCTTTTGTGCATCCTTATGGCATCAATTAGCATATAGATGGAAAGTTTACAGGTCTCTTAATTTGCAGAAAGTAGAGTTTCTTAGAGTACAAATGGGCCTGGTTTTCATGCAATGAACACTCACATTTCCAATGGCAAGTTCTGTGCTCTCAAAGGCATAAACAAAATATCCAGTGCTCTGGAACAGAAAAGGAATGCAATTAATATATTAATGTTAACAGAGCAGACACATCATGGACACACAGATCATTTGTCACCTTATATTTCTAAGTTGTTCACAATTGAAATATGTTGTTAAAAAGTTCTTTTGAAGCATTAGTTTGCGGTAGGCAGTGGTTAGACACGATTACAAGTACGGGTGCGAAAAGAGATTGCAGTCACAACTCCCACTAATCCAGAGGGGCAGTTATATGTGTCACACAAGTAGGTACAGGAGTGGTACAAGAGATGGGAGTTTGTTCATTGTATTATAAATGACCTACAACGTATTTACTGATAGACAGCAGGCAGTGAGTAGGGTAAACTATCCATCCTAAACATAAACCACAAGTTTACCAAACTGATCTCAACCATGTCCCTTTGCACTATACTGTACACACGTACTACACATAGTAATAAACCATTTCTGCAGTACAGTCTATATAATGTGTTTTAGGTTATACATACTGTATATTACATTATACATCCTATAGACAGTATTAACCAATAACAATGTCACTGCAGACCGCACTATAACACATACAGCACTTCTTGTGCCCCTCTTTGGTAATCCCTTTTCTCCTCTCAGCTTTCCCTAGTTTTCCTCATATTAACTACATGATGATATATTTAACATCTATTGCTGCCTAGTTAAGAGAGGTCGTATTTAATGCACAGAAGCAGAAAATAAGTGAATCACTGTAATTCTGAACATGATACGGCTGTTTCAACCTCATTAGGTGTCATTAGTAGAAGATATGGAATGTGACTCTTGGGGGCAAGTCTTGGAGATCGTTTAGACAGAACACCGATGGGGTACTGAAGGGTGTAACATTAGCACAAATCACCAAATGTCATAGGAAGTCTATTTCAGTATCAGAAAAGAACATTCTGAAATTATTTGATTTTATTGTGATATTCTCATCTAAGTTGGCAAACAGCAAAGACTCATTTTCTGATAAGTCAGGTATTTGAGTTATGGCTATATTAATAAATGAAAAACAAGTAAATATTCACAGATCGGTGTATTTCATTAAAAGGCATTTTTTGTATGTATTCATGGTATGTTTTTTAATAATGTATTTGTATAGGTAATTTTTCACAGTATTTCAAATTTAATTGTTGCCTCTGTGAAGTGCCATGTAAAAGGACTAACATGGTCTTGTATAGCAATGTAAATATCATATTATTACTTTATTGAGATATTAAAATGTAGCTATATGTTCTATATTGCATGAATGTGTAGTGTTTGTTAATACAGTGCAATACATTTAGGTTATTCAGGTTTTGAGGTTCATGTTAGTCAAGTCTATTCCAGTTCCAATCCTCAAACCACCAAAAGACTATACATCTGTATCCATCTATATAATAAAAGTATACCTACTAACATAACTGTTCAGCTAATGCTTGTCTCTTCATATCCATGTAGGTACATTGTAGCTGATGTGATGCAAGCATTGTTTTGCTCCTTAACAACCTGACCAGTTACATGTGCTTATCATTGTGATCCATGAAACCTATGTATGACACAGAATCGTTGTGTAGATTCTATGTACCTAATGTATAACGTTCATTAGCTAGGCACCGCAAATCACTTTGGCTTTTCACTGGTTTGGCCATATTGCACTTGGTAAATAATAACATGGGGTAAATGTATTAAAGTCTGGTTTTGGTAAATCATGGATTTCACCAAAACCAAATCTACTAAAAAAAACAACAAACAAACATAAAAAAATATATAAATAACCAACTACATATAGTAAACACACATTTATGCACCATTGATTAAAAGTCGTCTTGATTACATTAAGTGAGGCACCAATACAATGTTATTTAGTCGGTTAAGAAGATCCCGGTATATCTTTGAGGAAACAGAAAACAGTGCTGTGATAATTAACGTTGGGCCTCTGCTGTCCTATGCAGTGCTCTTATATATATATATATATATATATATATATATATATATATATATATATATATATATATATATATATCCTTAAGTAAAGGAACAGTATTCCAATTAAAGATGCAAATATAATCTACCACTTAAGTATAGATAGTTCTAATGATCACATGGGCAGCACGGTGGCCTAGTGGTTAGCACTTCTGCCTCACAGCACTGGGGTCATGAGTTCAATTCCCGACCATGACCTTATCTGTGTGGAGTTTGTATGTTCTCCCCGTGTTTGCGTGGGTTTCCTCTGGGTGCTCCGGTTTCCTCCCACACTCCAAAAACATATACTAGTAGATTAATTGGCTGCTATCAAAAATTGACCCTCGTCTCTCTCTCTGTCTGTGTGTGTGTGTATGTTAGGGAATTTAGACTGTAAGCTCCAATGGGGCAGGGACTGATGTGAGTGAGTTCTGTGTACAGCGCTGCGGAATCAGTGGCGCTATATAAATAAATGGTGATGATGATGATGATGAACCAGTATACTAGTCATTATTTTACCCTAGTTGTAAATATGTTGAACCCGGTGTATGGTCCTTTTATCACTGTAGTTGTATAAATGATTATTCATAAATAATGAAAACCGCCATGGGAGAGTTGACTCTCTAGTTCTGGAGATCAGGGGGAGGTTACCCTTAAGAAAAAGTACCATGGAAAAAGCACAGGATTACTCTGGTAAACAGCTCAGGTAACTCTTTTCTATTTTAAAAGAATAGAACAAATGACAATTGTCATCTGCCACATGGGCCTGCCCTGCACTGATGTTATTATTAAATATCAGTGACCATAGGATTAGATCTGGAGTATTCATTTATCAGTGGTCAACGTGGTGTGTATGGTGGTTCTCCATACCGCTATTTCTTCCTATGCTTTGGTTGTGAAACTATCAAATTCCATCCACTTACGTTTTCTGTACCGTCACTTCTTAATTTCTACTACGACCTCTGTGTGTTGCCCTTGTTATCGGTCTCCTCTTCATTGTGAATGAGTGCAAAGATAAACAATCAATGAATTTATAATAATGGGGAATCAACTCTATGTACATATAATAGAAATGTTGTAAAGACTATTATTCAAATAAAATAAAAAATCTGCTTTACCAAAGTATTTGTGTTTTTATCTTAAAAAAAAACCTTCGATAAATAGAATATACCTTTGTAAATACGTTTCATTTTCTAAATATATATATTTTTTTAACTTAAAAGGTTTTTATTAAGTTTTTAGTAAAAGAATATATAACAAACATGGCAGTTACAACAGAGTACAGTGCATAATGTAAATCCAATAAATCAGACAGAACTGCCCATAAACAAACCATCAAAAAAGTAACCAAAAACAATAACACAAGAAACATTCAAATACACATAATACAAAGACTTCAAAGGGGAGGGGGAGGGAGACATACAGGGGGGCAAGAGTCTGGCCGTATTGAACCCAATTAACCATAAAAATACATTTTGAGAACGGGACATCTACCATCCAGAGGGGTATACAGCTTGGGAGAGTTAGGTGGCAGACACAGGTCTATACTGTGAAAAAAAATTGTACCATGTGAACCATTTAAACAGGGGTGAGGAAGCCCTTAGGGTATAGTTAAGCCTATGGTTTCCATCTGATAGCTGTGTTGAACTTTGCTGATGATTTTGGTGAGAGATGGAACCAAGGGGGATTTCCAGCTTTGAGCTATTGCGGCTCTGGCTGATATGAGTATGTGCCCAGCCACATAGTGATTATGATGCTGAAGATGAGGGGGATATAGGTGTAAAAGTGCCATAGCCGGGGATGGGGATAAATCATTCTTAGTGACCTGGGTGATTAGCTGGAAAATTTCAACCCAAAGTGGTTGTAGCTTAGGATAGTTCCAAAAAACGTGTATAAGGGTACCAACTTCCCCACAATTTCTCCAACAGTATTTAGTTTCTGACGGATAGATTTTATGCAGTTTGTCTGGCATGAGATACACCCTGTGAATCATTTTAATAAGCATTTCTGAATGGTTAATACACTTTGACATTTTGTATATATTCTTATAGATTTTAGCCCAGACCTCTGGCGAAATATCTAAGCCAAGTTCCCTCTCCCAGATCCCCTGCACTGAGAGATCTCTGCTGTCCACAGGAACCATCAAGAGTCGATACCAAACTGAGATACCTCCCGCGTGAGAAGTGGGAGAGAGAGACGACATAATACCAGGGGGAGCCGGTTTCAATGCTGGTGGGGATGAGGGAGGAGAGTGCACCCAATGTCTAATTTGGAGGTACTTGTACAAGTCACAGACTGGGACATCATATCTCTCCTGAATTTGGGAAAAAGAGAGAAGTGAACCTCCCTCCATAAGGTCATGCACCCGGCTAGCCCAGTGCCTAACCCAAACGCTAAGGCGCAGATCCTAAATATTTTTAAGTATGTCTATTTTACTTATTTTTTTTACTTTTTCCCTTAAACCACTTGAACCTGGTGCCTTCTCCAGCATGTGGCCTCTCCTGTTGTCTTGCAGAAACAGATTCAGAAGGACAGTGCGCTTTTGGGTATAATGAAACAATAATATTTATTGATATGCATTAAAATTCATATACTTTATTATATGAACTTTATTACATAAACAGCGAAATAAAAATGACATATATGATAGGTACAAATTATTGTGAAATTATAATTTGTAAATGTCTTGTGTCGCCTGAATTATTTTTAGTGTTCAATATTCAATCAGTATTACTTCCATTAAGTCCTAGAAGGTTGTCTTCAGGTCTAATAATTAATGTCTTATATTAATCAATTAAAGGTTAGCAAGCTAATTATAAATAATTCTATATGGATAATTGTCAGGAATCAGAAACAGTGTCCAGGATGATAAAAGCGCTGCTTGTGTAGTCTTCCCAGATTATTACTAATCTCTTACATCTTTTATTTGTAAGAGTTTACACAAGTAGCCAATGTCTCAACAATCACTCTTGGTGTTCCCATATGATCCCTTATATGGTAGCCCACAGAGATTTGCAGTACAACAATGTTCTGGATTGATATGTTGCAAACGCTGTTCCTGACCTAGCTTTAGAGGAACACTCTATGTGAGCCACCCGAACTGTATCAGATTATGTTTTAAGGTTTTTACCTTAAGGAGTTAATTATATCTCTATTCCCCATCCTGAAAGTATGTAATGTATTCAGTTTGTTTATCCCAATGATGATTGGCCAAATTCCCATATAATGAGATAAATGACAGAATGTATGTATTAATCTCACTGACTATACTAACAGATGAAGTAATCAGCCAGCAGTCTGATATTCAATCAGATATTCTCATTCTTATACCATTTTTGCAGATATTGATAGTGACTGTTTGTGTGTAACAATCTTGTTATATTTATCAATCAATAAAATGTCACCAGGTCAGCTGAGAGATGCTCATCTACACGGAACACGGCGATACTGGCTGACAGCGGTAAGAGAAGCTTTTACTGCCCACTAGGCCGGAGATGTCCTTATCAGCCCTGGGGCTTGGCTAAATAGAGAGAAACTATAAATCTGATGAAACCTCATGTTTTCATTTGATCTAGGGCTTAAGACTCTCTGATAAACAGACCCCTAATATTGCCAATTTCGTCTGCAGTTATGATCGGAACGTAAACAATTTTCCAGCCACTCACATGTCCTAGTCTTGCCATCCGTTCTCTAATGGCAGATTTTAAACCTGTAGTTAACAATCCATACCACCACTCATTCATCAGTTGTAATTAGGACTTTATTGGCTACTATACGAGTGAAGCACCCATGTTATGTATTAGCTATTAGTAAATGTCTTGAAGATACAACCAGAGGTTTGACATGTAGCAGAGGCTGTCCCTGCAATGATCACGTGAGTGAGCGGCTTCTTTGAAAACATATCTGTCTATTCTGCTCCTCCTTACAAGTCAAAATGGCCCCTTAGGGGTATATCTTCCCTTAATGTTGTTCTTAATTTTGATCAGTGATGGGGAAACTTCATTGCAGTCATCATTCATCATCTTTCCCCCTTCTAATGTCACAAGCCATTCCCACATCTCCCTCACAGTTGACAACATCACAACATCTCTTCCCTGTTCCCCACACCCTCGGTCTTATTGTTACCAATAACTCCGGGATCAGCTTCTCTCCTCACATCCAGTCCCTCTCACATTCCTGTCACTGCATCATCATCATCATCATTTATTTATTTATATAGCGCCACTAATTCCACAGCGCTGTACAGAGAACTCACTCACATCAGTCCCTGCCCCATTAGAGCTTACGGTCTGCATTCCCTAACATACACACACAGACTAGGGTCAATTTTGATAGCGGACAGTTAACCTATGTTTTTGGAATGTGGGAGGAAATCCACGCAAACACGGGGAGAACATGCAAACTCCACACAGATAAGGCCATGGTCAGGAATTCAACTCATGACCCCAGCCAATGCTGTGAGGCAGAAGTGGTAACCACTAAGCCACCTAAGTGCACCTGTAACCTTATCCTCACTGGCCTGCTCCTCACACGCCTTTCCACTCTACAACCCATCCTGAATGCCGCTGCTTGACTAACCTTCCTCTCCCAACACTCCTCATAAGCTGCACCACTCTGCAAACCCCTGCATTGGCTCCCCATTCCCTCCAGAATTCACTCTGAATTACAAAGCCCTTAATAATGCCACCACTCCCTACATCTGACCTTGTCAATAGATACACCCCAGTTCGACCACCACTCCACTTCTGACCTATGCCTCTATTCCCCTTTTATAACCTCCTGTCACTCTCCAAGACTTCTCCTGGACTGCTCCCCACCTATGGAACTCCTGGTCTCGCTCTACCAGACTTTCCCCAACCTAAAATCTTTTGATTGCTTCCTTAAAGCCCCCTCTTCACACTTGCCTAACCTCTCCTCCCTAGACCCTCAAGTCCCCACATTTACTTTCACCACCCACCACTTTCACTTGAGTTCCATTTGCTCGTACTGTCACTTATTACCCCCTCCCTCCAGAATGTAAGTTCTCACGGGTGTGGCGGGGTCCTCCCAACCCTATGTGTCATGTCTGTACCCTCTCTGTCTAACCTTTTTCTGTCCCATATGTCCTTGTCCCTATGCTGCTAGTTTAACTCGTACACATAGAATTCTAACTTGTATTTTTGCTACCTATAATTTTTCGCTCACGACTCATATTCTTATGTGTCATAGAGGTACGAGCAGAAATGAGTAAGGTTTTCATTGCCATAATTGCCGGTAATGCTCATAGAAACATAGTCCATGAGGTCACTACAGAATCTTGTGGCTAATTGAATCAACCCCTTAAAGTCAAAGGGCAAAGCTTTGCTACTGTTATATACTCATCAGTAGGAGAGCAAAATGTAGAGATAAAAAATGAGCTATAGAATAAAATAGTGAACTAATATTGAATGTTAAAATATACATTTATCTTAAAATGAAATAAATTGACAAAGAAAAATGACAGAGAGCTAATGAGAATAGAGATTTGCACATGTATTAGATAATAGGTGTGACACATATAAAGTTTGCCTAAGGTTTAGACATTAAGACATATCAGTGGTTATACAGCTGGAATAAATGTAGTCATATGTACTTCACAGTGCATCAGTAAAGTCTATGGGGTTAATCTAGCTCTGTTTGGCTCAAACATACATTACCTGGGCTGGTTAAATGAAGAATACTGCAGCACTTATTTGTATAGTATAAGTATAAAGTTTCTTTGATGATGAAAACATGATAAAATATGTGGAAGCTGAAGCAAATGCCAAATACATTGTACTTCTCTAACAGCATGACGCAGTCACAACCCGCAGGGACAAGATGCAGACAGGGATCTAAGTTCTGGACAGGTAACCTCCCTGCAACACTTTTCCCTGGTTCACATCAGTGATGCTAATGTCAGTCATCCTGGGG
Organism: Mixophyes fleayi; assembly: GCF_038048845.1. Classification (NCBI taxonomy): domain Eukaryota; kingdom Metazoa; phylum Chordata; class Amphibia; order Anura; family Limnodynastidae; genus Mixophyes; species Mixophyes fleayi. Next base: position 62,177,667 of record NC_134403.1, on the reverse strand, counting down.
TTTAAATTGGGAAGTAATTGCTTAATCGATTCCCTTGATTGGATAATGTAGAACTAGATGGTTTCCTCATAACGTAATTGGTTCCATGATTGAATAATAAAGTAAATAAATGGTTTGCTCTGGCTTATTGTCTTGTTATTATAACGAATGCTAATATTTGAATATATAGCATGGATATTTACCCAGTTAGAAACATATGCTATATGATATTTTCTGCAGTAATGTGAAAATAAACAAGAAGAAACATAATAGCAGGTGTATATATTACATTTAAAGCAGAATATTATAGATTGGAAAAAACGAGGGAGAAACACTGTACCGTCATAGCAAAAATAGGGATAGTAAGATGCCAAATGGAGGGACATGAACTGTTCCCTGTGATTAGGGGAACACCACTGGTTGTTGGACTAATTATAACAATTGTGTTTTTTAATGAACAAAAATATATTTTTTAGATTTATACATATACATTTTTAATAGTGTTAGAACTTAATATAACAATGAAAAGTGAAATAAAGTGAATTGTGCATAGACAGTAAGTGTTTATATAGTAGAATATACAAATAGTGAGTTTGATTGTGTGTTACCACTTTATATATGGACCATATGGAATGCAGATGCGATGAAATGTAATATAGTGTCACATGTACAATATGTGCAACAGAGACGATACAGGAGTGTGAAAAGATTATAATAATAATTAAATATGATATATATATATATATATATATATATATAAAATCATAAAGTGTATATCATCTAAAGCAGTGTAAGCATAATAGTGCTTAAATTATAAATAGTGCCTGAATACCTATAAGAAAAAAAAAACTTAAAAATGTTGGAGTCAAATGATATATGTGTATGTAGTTCACTTATACTGATAGTAAATGAGGATATTGGATGCATCACCAGTTGTCGGAGCAGAGGGAATAAAGGTATTGAAAAAATGTGGGTTTAGATATATGAGTTGTGACAGACCTGGGCCTTGTATTGGGAATATTGTGCCGAACCCGGTCTATCATCAGTGGACCAAATGAACAACCGTGGTTCACTCTGTTATTAAATGCCACCCGGTGGCCAGATCTGTTATTGCTGTGGTGTCCAGAGAGGGAGGGGAGAGCCAGCACACCACCAATCACAAGAGGACAATGAGCGAGGGTTGACCCAGGGAGGTGGCCAGGATTGGGTGTCTTGTGAGAAGGGACAAAAATGAGATGTCTGGGGAGGGGGTTGTTGGAGAATCTTGAGAGAGCAAATACTTGGACTGATTGAGAGTAACCGTATTCTCTCAGGGCCAGAAAGGGATGCTTGAAGCAGGAGCTTCTTGAGACAGATCGGACAGTGTATCTCTAGGACGGATTCTGTTACCACTCCATCGGGAGACACTTGCAGATTCTGGGGAATAGGTGAGCTTACATCGGTAAGGAGACGAATACCCAGGGTCCCACCAAGCTTGTGGAGAGTTGGCCAAGCGACTGGGATCAGCATAATACACAGACCCACCTTACGGATCAGAACCCCTGGCCCATTTGGATTGTCTGCTGTGGACTTTATTACCATGAGTTTGGGCCTGCTAGGACCCTGTGCTTGGAGATAACCTGCTGGGGACTTTGTTAGGGAGTTTTACTTGCACTGGTGATTTTCTGACACTTGTTATATTTGGTGGGGGAACATGTTTCTCCTTGGGGAGCACTGTTGTATTTTACTAAGTGTGTGCACTTTTTGTTTAATAAAAGGGATTATTATCTCTTTCCTGTCTCCTTACCTGTGTGACCTGTGAACCTAGAGGACCGGGTATCTAGAGAGCTTTGGTTCCAATCCTGGTGTCCAGACATGAGTATAATCCGGATTATTGGAAAGTAAACAGCTTAGGTCAGCATTGAAGCTGTGATTTCTATCACACATCTATCTGCTTTCTCTTTTGGACGTCTCCTGTAACCACCTCTCCACAAAAAAAAATTCCACTGGGTTCCCTATTATGATGTTACAAGAAATGTGATGAGAGCTTGTGTTGTTTAAAGTCAGTTTATTATGAATTTGTTCATAAATCTTTTTCTAGTTACAAGGTCTCTCAGGCGCCTGATCTATTGGTTCAAGCAGCTGTATTGGATCATGTAATTCACACTCTTGGTGTTGCAGGCTGTAAAATATACCAAATGGAAGATTCAGATGCATGGCAGTCTTCACATCTGTAGAACCCTGGGGATGGGGGGGTATATTTACTAAACTGCGGGTTTAAAAAAAAAAAATGGAGATGTTGCCTATAGCAACCAATCAGTTTCCAGTTATCATTTATTTAGTACATTGTACAAAATGACAGCTACAATCTGATTGGTTGCTATAGGCAACATCTCCACTTAAGCCATATCTCTATCATATAATTGTGTGTGTGTGTTTTCTACATCTGCATGCTGGAACATATAGTTTCTCTTTCGCACCAAATACTGTACTTATATGATTTTTACCTTTTTGATGTACTTTATTTTATATTGTAGTATATTATACTGTACTACCTTTACTGTACTATGCTACTGTGCAAGGTATTATAGTATTATTGTACTGTCTCCAGGATATAATCTACTGTACTTTGTAGACAGTTCTGTCAAAGTCTGAAATGTCCATTAAATTGATTAATTTGTAATAGCGTGATAAGACATATTTTAAGGTAGAAGTAACTGGTTGCCTAGATCAAAAGTAAGGAGAAGTAATGAATGTTTACTTCAATCAATATTTCAGACAAGGTTTAACACAGCAGCCACCTAAGAGAATGTATACATCTCAGAAAGCTTCAATCTGAAAGCATCCATGTGGTTAGTGGTCTGTTTTTTATACATCTTTAGTAAAACAGCTTATGCATAATTCAGTAATATTCATTTAAGCTCCTGCCCGTTCCGAGAACCTCTATGAACGTGGGGACTGAAAGAAGACATTCTTTATTTTCATTAGTTGACTTGATTGTAGAGGGTCTTACAGTCGTTTCTTATTTGTCCACAAGATCCTTAACTCCAAGAATAGGTGGTTCACACTTCAGCATTAATAATCATAATTAAAGAAATTATTATTTCTAAAAAAACAGTTCTCCTTAGGCTAGTTCTCAAAACATAAGTTGCTGTTAAGAAATCCATCATTCAGCTAGACACAGGATGCCAACATAGGGAACCTGTACGTTACTTTCAATATATGTGTTACAAGCCGCGGCAGTGCTCAGCCGCCATGACTTTCTACTTACCTGTGTCCCAGTCGTCTTCATGATGACCAGAACGTCACTTCCTGTTCTCGCCCCGGCCGTTGCCTAGGCAATGGTCGGGATGCCGTGTAGCTAGCACCGTGTAGCTAACCCCTGGCATTAGGGGCAGCCGGGCGCGTGCGCAAATCTGCCTGTTTAATTATATTATAAGCAGCTCCTGAGGCTGATTACTCCTGCTGGCCTCCTCTGCAGCCATTGGCCAGTCTCTGTATTTAAGGCAGGGAGGGCTTAGCGTCCCTGCGGTTATAGTTCTCAGTTGCTGTGTATCAGCCTGCTCCTGTGCTTTTGAACCTGTTGCTGTTTTGGATTTTCCGTGTATGACCCTTGGCTTCGTTTATTGGACTTGATTGTTGCCTGTTTCCCTGACCTTTTGCTTCGGTTCTGGATTCTCCTTGTTCGCTGCCAGCCCTGACATCTTGCCTGACTCTGACCACATTACCTGCTTCGGACCCAGACCTCGGCTTGTTTCCTGACCTCGCTAGATTCTACACCCCGCTACTCTGCGCTACAGTGCGTTCATACACCTGTACTACTTTGAGTATAAGACCTGGGGGCATCAGAGTACCTGTGAGCATAACGAGCTCTACGGGTAAGGCGGCTGCTGTAGGTGAAGACCTCTCCATCTGGTTCTACAGGTTTATGATAAGACTGTTAGCCGTAACATTATAACCAGCCAGTGAAGAGTGGAAAACCGTTTCCATGGATGAAAGCAGGACAAATCCTTCTCCAGCTCAAGTTTTGGCGGGCCAAATCCAAACGCTATTTCAGATGGCCTCACAAGCCCAGCAAGCTCCCCTGGCCTTTACTGTGGAACCTAAATTGAACCTGCCAGATCGGTTCTCCGGAGATAGAATCCTATTTCACAACTTTAAGCAAAGTTGTAAACTTTATTTTCGCCTTAGGCCTCGCTCATCTGGATCGGAGCTTCAAAGCGTTGGCAACATTATTTCCCTTCTGCAGGGTGATCCTCAATCCTGGGCATTTAGCCTTGCTCCCACGAGTCCTCCACTACAGTCTGTTGATGCGTTCTTTGATGCTCTAGAGCTAATCTATGATGATCCAGACAGAGTTGCCTCGGCTGAATCACATCTCAGGACCCTGATACAGGGTCGTCGCTCTGCTGAGGAATATTGTACGGAGTTCAGGAGCTGGTCACAGACAGCGAGTAGAATGATCCGGCACTCTGGAGTCAGTTCCGTTTTGGGCCTTTCCAAACAGATAAAAGACTCCCTGGTGCAATACCCAATCCCAGCTACACTGGAGAGTCTAATGCAATTGGTCATTAAAATTGATCGCAGATTTAAAGAGAGAAAAGCTGAGAGGGATACTACCATTTCCTCGTGCTCTCTTCTGACTCCTTATTCTGCACCTTTTGAAGCCGGCGAGCCCATGCAGCTAGGTGCTTATCGTGTCACTTCAGAAGAAAAAAACAGGAGACATACTTTAGGCCTTTGTTTATATTGTGGCAACAAGGCCCATCTCCTGCAAAGCTGTCCCAACAAGTCAGATAAGTCGGGAAAAGAACATGCCTAGAGAACGTGGAAGAGGTTCGTCTAGGCCTGCAAATTATATCTTACAAGAATGCACTCCTGGTTCCTGTGGTGATTTGCTTTGGTGCACAATCCACATCTGTCTCTGCCTTCCTAGACAGTGGTGCCGCTGGGAATTTTCTGGATCTGGACTTCGCCCGTTCCTTGGGGATTCCTACTGTTAAGCTCAAATCACCCATCACTGTCTGTGGCCTGGATGGTTGTCCTTTAACGGGCGGAAAAATATGTTCACAGACACACCCATTGCAGCTCACCATGGGGGCGCTACATTCTGAAACCCTGACGTTTTATCTTATTAGTTGTCCACCTGTTCCAGTAATCCTGGGGCGTCCCTGGCTGCAGCTCCACAGTCCAGTAATCAATTGTAACAAAGGAGACATCATCCACTTTCTGTTCCCCAATAAGGAGAGGGCCGTGACGCAGGTGACCGGGACGTCACTTCCTGTTCTCACCCCTAGGAAACGGTCAGGACGCCGTGTAGCTAGCACCGCATCCCGGCATTAGGGGCATCTGGGCGCGTGTGTGCAAATCTGCCTGTTTAATTATATTATAAGCTGCTCCTGAGGCTGATTTCTCCTGCTGGCCTCTTCTGCAGCCATTGGCCAGTCTCTGTATTTAAGGCAGGGAGGGCTTAGCGTCCCTCCTGGTTATAGTTCTCAGTTGCTGTGTACTAGTCTGCTCCTGTGCTTTTGAACATGTTGCTGTTTTGGATTTTCCGTGTATGACCCTTGGCTTCGTTTATTGGACTTGATTCTTGCCTGTTGCCCTGACCTTTTGCTTCGATTCTGGATTCTTCTTGTTCGCTGCCAGCCCTGACATCTTGCCTGACTCTGACCACGTTACCTGCTTCGGACCCAGACCTCGGCTTGTTTCCTGACCTCGCTAGATTCTACACCCTGCTACTCTGCACTACTGTACGTTCATACACCTGTACTACTTTGAGTATAAGAACTGGGGGCATCCGAGTACCTGTGAGCATAACGAGCTCTACGGAAAAGGCGGCTGCTGTAGGTGAAGACCTCTCCATCTGGTTCTACAGGTTTATGATAAGACTGTTAGCCGTAACAATGTCTGTTTCATGAAGCAAATATTCAACATGACTAACATATATATCTTTTCTTTTCTTAATTAAAAATGATTGATTAGATACAAATGGCAGATAGTTTGAAAGAATAATATATTTTCTTTAACAAGTGTAACAATTAACATTACTGTATAAAATATGTTTTGCATGCAAGTATTTTAAATAAAAAAAAACAGAAGTCCATTTTTACAAAAATAATAGATATTAGTTATTTTTCATTGTGTTTATTTATTCCCACACCAACCACTCCAACTATCGCTCCTTCCTCCTAACCCCTAAAAGGCTGGCCTTGTTTGTTAGCATGGGTACCACAATGACATCAGGGCATACTATACAGTGGATTTGTACTGTGGACAGAGCACTCAGTGATACCGGCCTGAGGCCTACTGCCATAAATACTGCAGATTGGACAGTGGTCTAGTTCACACCTAGCTATGGTTTCCTGGCCCATACATACCTATACTCCCTACCTCATAACACCCCCAACATCACTGACCACCAGAAAAGGAAGCAAAACAAAAAAATTATAGACTAAACTGTTTTTAATTTCATACATACAGTAACAATGACAGTAACGTATAGGCAGTAGTATACTGTATAGTACTTTAGTACACACTGGCTCGTGGGTGATGCCTTAGGATAGCACGTTGAGAGGTTCATAAAACAAATTGTTAGTAACAAGTTTGCTCTTCTTAGTCACCAATGCTCACTTTGTTTAGTGCTGTCTGTAATGTTTTATACTTTATGGTCACATCTGAGGTGTCCTTCTCACTCCATGGTACAAGGAGAGCAGCACTTATGTACGTCGGCCGGCAAATATGTTCCCATATCTGAAGATCAAATAAACCCTCTCCAATCCCCAGTGCCAGTCACCATGGTGGCCGGGACTGCAGTACAAGCTAGGACAATAGGCTTCCTCCTACATAAGTATAGAAGCCACGTTCTCAGCCTGGAAAAAAAATAGATTTTTAGACAGTTTAGTAGTAGCACCACTCTACAAAATTTTAGGAAAAGACTGATACAATTTTTCATATGAAAGGGAAAAAATGTCATACTAATGATATCTGGTTTCTTGCATAAAAAAATAGATTTTACAAGCCTAGTCTGACCGCATTTGCAATGGTTTGGCTGTTTGGGGGTGTTCCTGGTCTCCATGTTTTAATTACTGCTCTACATAGTACATAAGGAGCATTAACATGCCATTACTGTGCTCAGGCTATGCCGGTCCACCCCTTCCCCCCCAGGCCGCCTCTCTAGACATAGAAAGGCACAGCAGGGAGATACGGCACAGTTTTCTAGCAGACTGAAACTTTCTACTGCGCACGCGCAGTAAATAAAAGTGCGTTGGACTTGTACATGGGTCTACATGACCCCCATTGGCTCTGTTGACAAAAGAATTAATACAGTGTTCCAAGGAACTGATATTTATTTCCCTCCTTCTTTGTGTGTTGGAGTGAAAAAAATTCTTATGTAACATAAGCAACATTTTAAACACTCTCTCACTGAGGTATTTATTAGTTGATTAAATATATATGAAAATGACCAACTTGAGCACAGGGCAGTGCTATGGGAATCGGTATGCTCCTTGAATGAACATTTGCCTTTTTTTCTTTTAGATATGGGTGGTTTAGTTAAGTGGGTATAGAGCAACTTCATCTGTCTTACTTGTAATAAAGGTTTATTCAACCATTTGAGTATGTGTGTTTATTTGTAATTATTACCTTGCGAAACTGTTGGATGGTCTACTTGGAACAGAGGAAAGATCTCTCCTAGCAGCATATGCCACAATATTTCCGATTGTGATGGTCAAAGTGGAGATCAGGTTCTTTGTGTTCTTTATTTCCTTTTTCCAATGTTTCCATTTAAATAGATCCCCTACATCTGCATGTACAAAGTGGCATGATGGGAGAAGTTGTTAAATAGGGCCACAGATTTTGCATAGGGAATTAAACACATATTCACCCCAGTGAAAGGCAAGTCTTTTCGCATAGTGTCAACACCCGTCAGTAAACCCATACCGTTCCTCAGCAGAAGGATCCAATCAGCAGAGGTGACATATTTCGAGCTGGCTGGTCCATAAGCCCAGGTGACAGGTTCTGGACTCACAGTAACAGTCATGACAATGTCCTGGATCTGATCAGGGACATTGCCAATAACTGTGAAATGCAGGACTGGTTTTTTAACATTTCCACAAGCTTTCTTGGTGGCTTTGGTGAGTTTTTCTTTCCTACCTTAACCTTCTCTTTAGTGGTCCTGAGAGTAGAGATGAATGATGTTTTCTTGCCTGGTCGACATTTTTGGAGCACATAAAGTCAAAATGTTGTGGAGAGATGATGTACTCTGTAAATTGCAACATTGTTGCCACAATGTTTTGCTAATAGTGTAAGCTGCATTAGATATAATATTTGTATAAAGACATCCTGCAGTCACAAGGTGTTAACAATTTATTTGTTTTGTCTAATACAATAAATGGATTGGTGATACTAGGAAAGACTTTCACATCAAAGAGTGACTGTAGATATGGTACAATAGTTAAATTAAAATACACTGTGCAATAAATTACAGTTTATCATGCAGATGTACAACATTAATTTTGACATTGTACATTACTCCAAAATTGTTAGCAATGTACGGATTGACAAGTTATTTGATATGGAAAAGAGGGACATCATGTACCAGATATTTGTTAATAACTGCAAAGCTCAGATGTTCACATAAGTAGACAAAGTGTGTGGTACCATGCCAAAGGACTAAGAAATACCTGACTGTCAGGCGCCGTCTCCGTGCTGTGTCCGTCTCACAGGGATGGACGCCTGCTGTTGTTGCAGAGCGCTCGGTTGCTAGGCAACCGGGTGCACTTCCGGGTCGGCGGTCACGCGTTCCGTTGCTAGGCAACGGAACTCTTCCCAGTAGTTCCGGCGGTGGTGTTCAGCGTCACCACCGCCACTGATTAGAGATGCCCTATAAAAGGATCACTCTGGCACTTGGAGAGTGCCAGAGTATTAGGTCCCACGTAGCTCCAGCGTTCCTGTGCATTCCTCTAGTGACTCCTGTGTATTACCCGGTTTGCTCCCGACTACCCTTCATCTGTGCTCCTTGTGTATTAAATCCGGCTTGTTGACCATTCTCTCCTGCGCTTCTGATACCTGACCCGGCTATTCCTGACTACGATATTGGATTCTCCCTGTGGCATATCCTGATTCTCGGTTCTGACCCGGCTAGTTCCTGACTACGATATTGGATTCCCTGTGGCATATCCTGACTCTCGGTTCTGACCCAGCCTGCCTGACACCGTTTCATCATACCGCTTCACTGGTTGCTCCCTCTGAGGACCGCGACCTGCGTGTCTCCTGCAGCTAAGACCATACTCCCTTGTGGGGGTTCTTGGTGAAGACCTGGGACACGTTAGACTCTGCGCCTCTTTGGTGAGAAGTGCTAAAACCAGTAAGCAAATACTCTGAGTTTGTGACACTGACGTACTATTCATCCAAAAACTACAATGTTCGCTGTGAATTAGTATATTGCTCATCTGTAATCTATAAATACAATATGGTTCTACTCCAATCTACTAATTTTATTTTTCTTTCATTCATAGATATAGAGTAAAGAACATGACATATGTATATAAGAATGGTCAGCTTTCTATGGGCCAAAAAGGAGAATGTTAAAAATCAACATTGAATAGAAATCTCCAAAAGAAGCATATGGGGTATGAGACACCAACTTGGTTTAGCCCACTGGGTACAATGTATAGTATACAGGATTATATTAATGTACAATACACTATAGACAGTCTAAGCGGTCTTTCAATAATCTCTTTAGTGTAGCATATGTGACTGATTGCTAAATATAGTATAAGGAATGTGAGTGATGTAAAATTATTAACAGCTGTTCTTGTGAGTTTTATTTCTGTGTTCTGAAAAATCAGCTATTTCAGGCACTGGAGTGTTTCCAATTGATGGCAATTGCATTATTTTTTATCTACTATCACATTAGGTGCCACTATGTCAAGTGTGTGTGTGTATATATATGTATGTATGTATGTATATATATATATATATATATATATATATATATATATATATATATATATATATATATATATTTATATATATATTTATATATATATATATATATATATATATATATATATATAGAGAGAGAGAGAGAGAGAGAGAGAGAGAGAGATAGATACATATATAGATATAAGAAGTTTCTTAAGTTAAGATCCTTAATGAATCAGGCCCCATGTTACAATGGAAGAGGTGCAAATTAGTTTATTATTTTGAATTTAAGGAAATTACTGGTTGCTTTTTCATGTTGCACACAAATACACAATAGCTTTATTTTTTATTTTTACACTGAAATTTAAGTTGTTGTAAGACATGCCCTAGTATATATCTGTCCCCACATTTTACATTTACCTGCCCCTCCAGTGCAACATGGTTTTGCCAAAGTGCAAAGGTACTCCTTTTTTTACTTTACTTTCCTTAATGAATCAGGCCCATATTTTCTCAGCAGCCACATACCAGTTAGCTGCACATTGGAAGCAACCCGCCTCTCCCACCACCCAATCTATTATTAGTAGGATGTGGCACTCCTAGTGCATGGAATACATCACTATCATCATTAAAAACTCAACTAAATCCTTAATGTATGGGGACCATGGCTGCCATCCTTCCAGTCACACTCCCCATTGCAGTATTTTAGGAGAGTAAGAAATTGAAAAGTTGAAATCAATAAGGGGAGTTTTCCTATAAAGGTAAAAAAGGAGTAACTTTGCACCTTGGCACAACCATGATAAAAGACATAATTTATGTCTTTAATAAACCATAAGAGTTAGGTGGCATTGAAACTGTCCTCATGACTTGTGCCACTTTTGTTGTGTTTTAAGATTCATATTAGATAGGTGGAAGTGCAAATAGAAATGCACTTGCAACTGTAAATGCACCATCTCCGATTTATAATCTGATTTAACCCCTTTGATGTTGAGGCTTCTTTCACACCTGTGCTGAGCACTTTTGGATTAATGATATGTTTATTTAAAGCCTATTGATAAAAAAAATAAGGGTACACCCATCTTTATAAGTGCCATGGATAGTGACTGGCAAATTTTAGCCCGGAGGCAAGACTCAACTCAACATTTTAAAGGACAAAAAATGCAGGTAGCTCAGTGACCCAGCCCAAAGTGGCCAACTAGGCAACCGGCCCAGGGGCCAGATGCCCCCTGTCACCCAGCCCTGCCAGCCCCTGAATAGTGAGACAAGAGAGCATCATTCAGAGTAAAACGTATGCACATTTACCCAGCTTATCTGTGCGATTTTTGCACACTGCGCATGCACAGAAAGTGAATGTACAAAACTGCTGCTATTCAGGCTTGTGACTTTATGGCACTTACCACTCCTTACACCTGAAGAGTGGTGACGGGGAGTGCAGGGGTGTTCTAACGTAAGTAATGTACAGACTAGCCTTTTAGAGCGAATGCAGACTGGGATGTAGTCACAGATAGATAATGTGGTTTTATTTGCAGGTGGTCAGGTCAATTAGAGGTTAGTAAATGATTAGCAGACACTTATTGAGAATGTAAGATTTGCAGAGCATGTTGAAGCTAAGATGTTTTATTTTGTACGCATGAGCTATTTAAGTGTAAATGATGCTTCATAGCAATTGCATTTATAGCATATAAAAGTTTTTTGTACATGTTAGCAACTTGGTCACAAGTGTCTGATGGGTGTGTCTGTTGTTAAGCAGACGCATCATTCTGACCTGGATGCATCTTTACTGTCACGACTGAGTATAGCATACCTGCTATCGTTGGCACTACTCGGAGGAAGGTGCAGAGTCTAACGTGCCCCTGGTGTTCACCAGGAACCCCCGCAAGGAGGTATGGACTCAGCTGCAGGGAACACGCAGGTCGCGGTCCTTCCACGAGTCAGATAGTGAAGCACGAGAGAAATGTCAGAGAGGCCGGTTCAGCAATGGTGCGGGCAATGCAGGTACACAAGGAGAATCCGAAGGGGTGGTGAGTCAAGCCGGGTCGGTAGCGTTCTGGCAGCGAGGTACAAAGGGGAGATCCAAAAGGGTAGTCAAGGCAATCCGGGTCACAAGGGTCACAGGCAAACGGCAGATAATCAGGAAGCAGGCAAAGGTCAGGAGACTAGTAATCACAGGTACACAGGAAACACTGGAGAACAGGTAGACCTGAAACTCTGGCACTGGAGGTGGACCAAAAAGAGGCTTAAATGTACCATTAGCCAATGAGGCTCAGCGCTGCAGCGCTTGTCATAATCTTAGCGCCATAGCCTAGCAACGGGGACGCTACTACTCTGTAGCCGGGCGGCCGAGCAGGGCGGAAGTGACTGCTAGTGGTTGCTAGGCAACCAGACGCGCTGAGCGGCACAGCGGGACATCCGTCCCGATCTCACAGGTGGTGCCTGACATTTACTTCTGAATATGTTGTGCATACACTTTTCAAGAAACTTTATTAACCGCAATTACACTTGCACTTGTGTTCCACTCTCAATCATGCTCAGACCGTCCTTCTATCCCTGGTATTTGCCACTGACTTTAATAGACTGCGCACATACTGTATGCCCACACTCTCCTGCTGGTGTACAGACGCACACATGTTTCTAATGATTCCTTACATCCTACAAAAACAAAAACCCCACAGATCATGGTGGAAAGTGATTTTGTTTTTTTTTTACTCCCTTAAATGCAGAGGATAAGTGGGACTCGTCCTTAGCAGTTTAGGGGGGGGGGGGGTCATATAGAGAACATGTCCCACTCGTCCTTAGCACTCAAGGGGTAAATAATCCCTCACAAATTTACATCTCAGCTTTGCACTTAGTTTAAAAGTTGGCATGCTTGTCTGTCTAATTTGTACCCAATAAGGAATGCCTGAAACCCCTTAACTCCTCCCATGGATTGGTACTGTCGAAGTAAAATAAATGGATGAAGTTGTTTTAAATTAATAAATATCGGTTAATATATTTTCATTTGTGTTTGCGAATCGTACGCACTGGCGTACGAAGCTTAAATATTCAATCACATAGGAAAACACAGTACACATAGTACATTCATCATCATCATCTATTTATTTATATAGCACCACTAATTCCACGGCGCTGTACAGAGAACTCATTCACATCAGTCCCTGCCCCATTGGATCTTACAGTCTAAATCCACTAACATACACACAGACAGAGAGACTACGGGCAATTTAATAGCAACTAATTAACCTACTAGTATGTTTTTGGAGTGTGGGAGGAAACCGGAGCACCCGGAGGAAACCCACACAAACACAGGGAGAACAGACAAACTCCTCACAGATAAGGCCATGGTCGGGAATTGAATTCATGACCCCAGTGCTGTGTGGCAGAAGTGCTAACCACTAAGCTGCCTGTTACATTCGCGCTCACATCTATAAATAGTTCACTTCTAATAGTTTCCAACTCACATTCTTTTATTACTAAGACTTAGAGATGTATTACATAAAGGTAAATCTGTATTAAAGATATTTATGGTTCAAGTCCTAAGAAATGGATTGTGTTTGGTCTTATATTAATCCATATTTCAGCAGCAGGAATCCGATGATTAATATAAGATTAATTTGCAAAGATACTCTGTTAATGTGTTCGTTTAAACCAGATTTTCATCAGTTCCCTGAGGCAAGACACGTACACAGCTTTTGGAGTGAGTTGCTGCCATCTTTGAAGAAGCATTGTTTGAACCAACCTATGCATTGTACTGGACCATCATAAACCCTGAACCAATGAAGAACTCTTTTAGTGTTATCTTTGTGTACATCGTGACATCATCACTGTTCTTTTCAAACCAAACTGTACATAAACAGGCCACTGGTACTGTAACAGCCTCTCTGACTACACAGACTTCAGGATTGATGAGCTGTTCCTGGATCCAGTGCGCATGTGTATGTATCGGTTATACTTTCTTATATTTCGCTATTAAATCTCTTTGTGTTTTGGAACCACACTAATCGCATCAGACTATCTTTATTGGTGACGATAGTTACGGGCATTACAGTACAAGCTTCTGCAACTTCACAGATGGAAAGATTTTGACCTACTGATATATGTGCTTTCCAGGAAAACTAGGCCCACTTGCACAATAGATGCGTGACTTCACAACCAGTGCTGCAGTTTTCCACTTTTATTGACACTTCTGGGTCCAAGCTAAAAAAAGAATTAAGTATAACTGTCCTATGTCACAAATATAAAATCACAATCTTGCTGTAACCTGGTGAACTAATAAATCAATTTTTCTCCTGCCTGGATCGTAGACCCAAGGGATTGTCTTGGTGCAGTCTAGACTGTAGGCTCTATCAATAAAGCTATTTTGTACAGCAGTTCACAGACCTTTGTTTATCATGGACCCTCCCCACCAGCCTTAAAGTGGTGCAGGATACAAAATTAATCCCTAATACCAGTGTAACCAATAACACCCTATACTTCACACACCATGACTCAAGGCTAATTTGCATAATTAGAAGGAGAGCTGATTATATCGGGAGCAAACTATAAAAACACATTTATTGTTACAAGGCTTGATGATATTAAACGAGCAGTCAGTCTACCATCAATAATATAATAAGAACAACACATTAGTTTTTAAAAGAAATGTTTACTTTCTCATTTGTGATCTGTACAAATATTTGCAGGATTGGATGTGTGATAGTGTAACCAAACACATGGAAATGAGCTTCACAGGAATTGTTCGGCTTTGACTGTGACTTTGACTGTGAAATCCAAGCACCTCTTGGCTCCTTTATCAGAGAAATATGTACATGCTGTTCAGTATACACCATGGAGAGAAATCCCAGCAACGTGCTCTGTGTGTCTGCCTATTGTGCTGCTGTTTGCTCAGAAATCTACAAATATGGTATTACAATTATACACTCCACAGCCAGGAACTCACTATGTATTTACACTGAGAGCTATGCCACAAGATTACATTAGCTGATATATCAATGGTACATAAACTCATCGATCCAGCTGACTTGTCCGCAAAACATAAACAATAGAGTGGGTTTTGTGTCTATAAAAGTTTTGTGTGTACTGACCTTGTTACAAACTATGGGCAATACCAGTGACGGAACTACCATTGGTGCAGCACTTGCGGTGCACAGGGGCCCCTGGAGATAATGGGGCCCGCTGCACGGGGAGCTAGCGAGATGTGCATCCCGGTTCCCTCTTCCCTGCTCCGGTGGCCACGACTCGCTAGTTTTGCCTCTGGGCGACACATTAGCACAGTGGAGTTTGTATGTTCTACCCATGTTTGCATGGGTTTCTTCCCACAGTCTAACAACTTACTGATAGGTTAATTGGCTGCTGACATAATGGACTCATGTGTGTGTGGTAAAGAATTTAGACCATAAGGGACTGTAATGACATTGTATTCAAATACATATTGTTATGAGCCGTGGCGGTGCCTAAGGCCGCCGCGACTCTCTCTGCCTGACAGGAAGTGTCCCGGTTGTCTCCATGACGACCGGGACGTCACTTCCTGTTTCTCCCTGGCTGTTGCCTAGGCAACGAATGGGACGCGCTGTGGATGTAGCGCTGCGTCCCGGCATTAGGGGCAGCCGGGCGCGTGCGCAGAGCATTAGGAACAGACTATTATAATTATTCCCCTCTTGGGGCTGATCAGCTGCTAGTTCCTCTGCTTGCCATTGGTCAGTGGTAGTATATAGGGCAGGGAGGGCTTAGCCTCCCTGCCGGTTATAGCTTCCTGTTGCCAGTTTGCTGACCTGCTGTGTTCCCAGTTCTGCCCTTTGGATATTACGATCGGATTGCCTATGTATGACCCCTTGCCTGTATTTGGACCCTGCCTGTGTTTCTTGTGACCCTGACCTTCCTGCCCATATCTGGACCTTGCTACCGTGCCTGTGACCCTTGACCTCGGCTTGTGTATTGGATTCCCTGTCTGCTGCTGGCCCTCGACCCTTGCCTGGACTTCACTCCGCTTTCCTGAGTTCTCCCCAGCCGATACACACTTCACGACCCTCTGTCAGTCTGCAGCCAAGTCTGTCCCCACCACCAGGGGCTCCAGTGAACACCTGACTGGCGGAGTAAACTCCTGGTTGTGCTGTATCGGTTAGAGAGGTTCCTAACACATATACTTTAATATGGAGTTGGTCCCCCTTTTGCAGTGATAACAGCTTCCACTCTTCTTGGAAGGCTTCCACAAGATGTTGGAGGGTTTCTGTGGGAATTTGTGCCTATTCATTCTGTAGAGCATTTATGAGGTCAGGCACTGATGTAGGACAAGAAGGCCTGGGTCACAATCTCCCTTCCAGTTCATTCCAAAGGTGTTCGATGGGGTTGGTTCACAGTCATGTTGGAAAAGAAAAGGGCCATCCCCAAACTGTCGCCACAAAGTTGGAAGCATAGCATTATCCAAAATGACTTGGTATGCTGAAGTATTAAGATTGCCCTTCACTGAAGTTAAGGGGCCTAGCCCAAACCCTGAAACACAGCCCCTTACCATTATCCCTCCTCCATAAAACTTCACAGTTGGCATAATGCAGTCAGGCAGGTAACGTTCTCCTGGCATCCACCAAACCCAGACTCACCCATCTGACTGCCAAACAGAGAAGCATGATTCGTCACTCCACAGTCCAGTGTCGCACTCCATACGACGCTTGGCATTGGTCTTGGTGATGTGAGGCTTGCATACAGCTGCTTGGCCATGGGAACCTATTCCATTTAGCTACTGCCACACAGTTTTTGTGCTTACATTAATGCCAGTGGAAGTTCAAACTCTTCAGCTATGGAATCAGCAGTGCAGTGGCGACTTTTACACACCATGCCCCTTAGCATTTGTTGACCCTGCTCTGTAATTTTACATGGTCATCCACTACCTGGCTGAGTTGCTGTTGTTCCGAGACGCTTCCACTTTCTAATAATATCACTTACAGTTGATCGTGGAATATCCAGCAGGGATAAAATTTCACAAACCGTCGTATTGCAAAGGCAGCATCCTATCACAGTACCACGCTTGAAGTCACTGAGCTCTTCAGAATGACCCACAAATGTTTGTAAATGGAGACTGCATGGCTAGGTGCTTGATTTTACACACATCTGGCAATGGGTCTGATTGAAACACCTCAATTCAATAATTAACAGGTGTGGCCAAATACTTTTGTCCATATAGTGTATATTACTTAATAATATACAAAAGTTTTAGGCAGGTGGGGAAAAATGCTACACAGTAAGAATGCTTTCACAAATAGAAGTGTTAATAGTTTATATCAATTAACAAAATGCAAAGTGAATGAACAGAAGAGAAATCGAAATCAAATATTTGGTGTGACCACCCTTTGCCTTCAAAACAGCATCAATTCTTCTACGTACACTTACACAAAGTCAGGGATTTTGTAGGATTATAGTCAGGTGTATGATTAACCAATCATACCAAACAGCTGAGAATGATCATTTTAATATTTAGGTTGAAACACAGTCATTAACTGAAACAGAATCAGTTGTGTAGGAGGCTTAAAACTGGGCGAGGAACAGCCAAACTCTGCTGTAAAGGTGAGGTTGTGGAAGACAGTTTCATGTCACAGGTCATACACCATGGTAAGATTGGGCACAGAAACAAGACACAAGGTACTTAAACTGCATCAACAAAATCTCTCTCAGGCAAAGATTTCAAAGCAGACTGGGGTTTCAAGATATGGGGGTAAATGTATCAAGGTCCGATTTTTGCAAATCCAGCGATTTTATCGTGAGAGTTGAAACTCGCAGATGTATGAAGCTGAGATTTCATGCAAAATCGCCAGAGATCAAACTCCCGACTGTTTGCCACTGCAGCTATACAACTCTCAAATGTATGAAGCTGCGAGTAAGCAAACTCAGGAGAGTTTGCTTGAAAACACGCCAGATACAACACACTGCTTGATAGCAGCGTGTTGTAATAACACATCACTGTTACACTGCCCTGGCAGTGTAAAAATGGTAAAGAATAGAAGAAAGTTAAGCGTGTTGTAGAAACACGTCACTGTTACACTGCCCTGGCATGTGCTACGCAAGTAGCGTAGCACATGCGCAATGAACTACGCTACTTGCGTAAGCTCTATTTACAGTATTAGGTGATTTCCCCAATAGCGTGGGAAAATCACATAATACAGTACATAGACCTTGCGCAATGAACGTAAGTTCATTGCGTACCAGACCTCCTACTAGGTAGGAGGTGTTAGCGGCGGCTCCTGCTTTTTTTATTTTTCTTCAAGCAAGATTAAAGTGACGGAATATACAAATATGGGGCCCTCCTGGCCGAAGAAAAGAAGACTACTAGCAACAAGTGTGTCTGTTTCGTCCACCCTCCCTTAGGATGTAAGCTCGTTTGAGCAGGGCACTTCTTCCCTCGTGTCTCCCCACCTGTTCTTCTGCTCCGTCCTTACTCCATTTGTCTGTCCCGGAGTTTCTGAAGCACTGGTACTTTGTGTTTACTGTTCTGTACTGTTTAACCCTGTATGGTTTACTG
Source organism: Mixophyes fleayi (assembly GCF_038048845.1). Lineage (NCBI taxonomy): Eukaryota > Metazoa > Chordata > Amphibia > Anura > Limnodynastidae > Mixophyes > Mixophyes fleayi. The sequence continues at coordinate 62,159,279 of NC_134403.1, read as the reverse complement.
TTTGTACTATGTACGGCGCTGCGGACACCTTGTGGCGCCTAACAAATAAATGATAATAATAATAATAATAACAAGGGGCCTCTCCTGGGCAGGGTCATCTTTTCCATTGGGCACAATGGGCAGGTGCCCGGGGGCCCCATGGGCAAGGGGGCCCCATAGGCAGGGCTCTTAATGAGAATAAATAATCCTGCAAAAGAAAAAAACCTGCAAAAAAAACCTTCAAGGGTCACTAAGCAAGTACATCTATCTATCTCTATCTCTATCTCTATATATCTATATCTCTATACAACTACACATATATATTTATATGTGGGGGCCCCGGTGCACTGCTTTGCCCGGGGGCCCATAATGTTGTTAAGATGGCCCTCCTCCTGGGCGAAGGCCAGAAGAGATTTTACAAGCAAAAACTTTTGGATGGTACAAATAATGTGGGACTGGGGCAAGCAAGGAGAATTTGGTACAGAAAGAAGACATCTTTGGTGAGTATTTGAGGTGTTATTATTTTTAATAAATATATGTGGTGTAAATGAGGGTGGTTACTGTGTTTATTGTGGGTTTTTTATTTTTATTAAATGCATGTGGTAATTACCAGGGTGTTGTGTTTTTTTTAACATTTTTTTTTGTGGAACTACGGGTCCCAGCCAGCCAGGGATGTCAGGGCATGTTGGCACTTGTGGTTCTCCAAGTGCCAACATGCCCTGGCTGCCGTGGGTATGCTGGTGCAGCTGTATGACAGGCCAGTGTAACAGTGATGTGTTTACAACTCGCTGCTACAACACAGGAGAGTTAGCTAAACACGGGAGTGTTTACATCGCAGAAAATCGCCAGTGATGAGCAGCGATTTTGAAGATCTGGGTCAAAATCGCAGCTTGATACATTTCTGTTCTTTTTTTTTTTTTGCAGAAGCACAAAGAAACAGGCAACGTTAAGAGCCGAGGACGTAGTGGTCAGCCAAGGAAACTTAGTGCATCAGATGAAAGACACATCATGCTTACTTCCCGTCGAAATCAGATGTCCAGCAGTGCCATCAGCCTAGAACTGGGAAAAAACAGTGGGACCCAGGTACACCCATTTACAGTACGAAGAAGTCTGGACAGAAGTGGTCTTCATGGAAAAATTGTGGCCAAAAAGCCATACCTTTTGATATGGAAACAAGGCCAAACGACTCAACTATGCACGAAAACATAGGAACTGGGGTTCAGAAAAATGGCAGCAGGTGTTCTGGACTGGAGTCAAAATGTGGAATATTTGGTTATAACAGAAGGCAGTTTGTTCGCCGAAGGACTGTACAGTAATAATGAGTGTCTGCAGGCAACAGTGAAGCATGATGGAGGTTCCTTGCAAGTTAGGGGCTGCATTTCAGCAAATAGAGTTGGGGATTGGTCAGGATTAATGGTGTCCTCAAGGCTGAGAAATACAGGCAGGTACTTATCCATCATGCAATACCATCAGGGAGACTTCTGATTGGCTCCAAATTTATTCTGCAGCAGGTCAAGGATTCCAAACATACAGCCAATGTCATTAAGAATTATCTTCAGCGTAAAGAAGAACAAGGAGTCCTGGAAGTGATAATATGGCCCCCACAGAACCCTGATCTCAACATCATCGAGCCTGTCTGGAAAGAGACAGAAGGATTTGAGCAAGCCTACATCCACAGAAGATCTGTGATTATTTCTCCAAGATGTTTGGAACAATCTCCGTGCAGAGTTCCTTCAAAAACTGTCTTCACGTGTACCTAGAATAATTGATGCATTGGTGCTGTTTTGAAGGCAAAAGGTGGTCACACCAAATACTGATTTGATTTAGATTTTCTTCTGTTCATTAACTTTGATTTTGTTAATAGATAAAAATAAACTATTGACACTTCAATTTTTGAAAGCATTCTTACTTTGCCGCATTTTTTTCCACACCTGCCTAAAACTTTTGCACAGTATTGTATATATATATTTTCATATTTCTGCGCCAAGGGAAAAAATATCTTTTAAATGTGGAAGTGTGTACGCACCTATGAGCAACAGCGTTGGCAGATGTCTGTAGAGTGTGTACGGAGTCACAATCTTTTCAGCAGATGGTTAGGAGAAATGAAGATCACAGATTTGAAGGTAAATTGTGTAGCTGTGTACGGATTAATCGGCATCTGATCAGGACTTTCAACTAAATCATTAGAGACAATGCATCTTAAGTATGATTAAATAAGTGTGTACCCAGCTTTAGTTACAAGTGCCTATTGGGAGATGTACTGTAATGATTCTTAGTATATCAATTTGCTCTCACCATCTCTCCTCCAGTAGAGAGGCACGATTGGTACAGGATAGAGCCACAGCAGCACTATGTGTCACAAAGAAAAAAAAGAATATACCCTGATGGCACTCACAACATCAATACCTGATTAAGCAGCTGTCCAAGGAGACTGCAAACCTCCTTTAAAATCACATAAAATATCAAATAAATGGACATTGGTCAGCATATTAAACAAACTTGCCAACTTCTGAGTACCTGCAGAGTCCTGGAGGCGTGGTCACACAAATTGCGTTGTTAGGTCCCACCCCTCAGCTGAACATCACTATTATCAGCCAATTACAGCAGACGGAGGATCCACTATTCGCTGTTGCTAAGCCCTGCCCCCACCCACTACACTAACGCATACTTGCCTACTCTCCCGGCATTCCTGGGAGGCTCCCGAATTTCGTGGAGTCCTCCCAGTGGAGTAGACAAACCTCCTGGATTTGCCGAAATTCACGGCCTTGAATGGCGGGGCTTAATTGCGTCATTAAGCCCCACCCGTCATTTTCACCATTTTATAATGGGGTGGGGCTATGCTGACCAACGACATCACCACACCTCCTCCTACCTGCCTGTCACATGACTTCTCCCAGGAGAGATGTTTTGAAAGTTGGCATTGCATGTACTAAGAAAGTGGGCAGGATGCAGGAGGCTGCCCAGCTCTCCAGGGAGGACTCCCAGAAATTTGGGAGTCTCCTGGACATTCTGAGTTAGCAACTATGGTATTAACTTGAAATGTTTTATAGTTAGGTATCAAATATCATATCATTTTTTCAAAAGTAAAAACCATCTTTAAAATATAATTTTGTTTGCATAGAAAAATAAAAAAACATTTAATTGCCACCTCTCCCTCTGCAGGCACCTTTGGAACCATCCCCATACCAGTTTACATACTTTTACTAATGTTTTTTTGGGCGCTTCAGTATTATATAGTTTATGTTCACTTGTACCTTTCCTACTTTTTCATGTCCGCACTCTGCAATTTGAAATATTGGGAAGTATGCTATAATGGGGTTTTAAGCTAATTTATTATTAAACCGCATGTGTGTCAGGGCCATCTTAGCAACATTATGGGCCCCCGGGCAAAGCAGTGCACCGGGGCCCCTACATATATATATGTATAGAGATATAGATATAGATATATAGAGATAGAGATAGATAGATGTACTTGCTCAGTGACCCTTGAAGGTTTTTTTTTTGCAGGTTTTTTTTTTTTTTAGGATTATTTATTCTAATTAAGAGCCCTGCCTATGGGGCCCCCTTGCCCATGGGGCCCCCGGGCACCTGCCTATCGTGCCCAATGGAATAGATGGCCCTGATGTGTGTCACTTGCCATTCCAAGAGCTTGTAGCATACAATTTCAGAAGGTAGCTCAGTACTAACCAATAGAGAGCAAACTGTAAACAAATATCTGCTCTGCATAGAAACAGACTTATGGTTGCCATTTTGGAACAGACAGAAGGGCTCTATTAGTTATGGTGAGAAGGGAGAAAGCCTATGATTTTGAACTAACTAATTTGGTCTTCAGCAAAATGGCGGCTCTCGTTGACCTCAGTGTAATAAAATCCAGATCTCCTTCTTTCGTACGTAGGTCTATGACTAACGCTAGAAGCGAGCGACATCTACAATGATGCACTGTATTCACCCTGTACCTGTCAATGGGCTTGTCGGTGACTTCAAATATGCGCGTCACCTAACTACATCCAGCGGAGAGAGAAGTCCACTGTAGGGAATGCAGCACTATACAGGGAAGGCAGACACCCGGCTCACTCCATGTACAGGAGCCAGGAACCCGCAGAGACCCGGTTCTCTACCGGGACACAGACTGAAAGCATGCAGGGTAAGAGTCTGACAACCTCTAATAAACCCTGTGGAATGTCACTGTATGTGACATAGGATCTGACTACTGACTCCATGATTGACAGGATGTAATATAGGATGGGGTAGGAACTCTTAGCAAAACACGTTTTCATGTTTTTTTTGCAATGTGTCAACTTTACTAAGAATTATTTTTACTTTAAAAGAAAAATAAATCTTTACGTGACAGAACTTCCTGTTGTTAACCATAAACCACAGATTCAGGATACAAGGGAGCAGTACTGCTTGGCTGGTCTACACCACATACCAATAACTGCAGCTTCTGAGGACATATGAATTTGGATGTATAGTGCCCTACAAATTAGGAAATCTTAGGAAATGTTTTTAAACATTAGCAGGCCAAACAGTTTTAGTTAATTGGGAAAATAAAGGATCAAATCGTGGTATGTTAAATGTTATGGCACTTGGTGTAAAGCAAGAGTTGTATATCAGGGTGTTATTTGGTATAATTGTAATTGTTATAGTGCAAGTCCAGTGTTTTAGTTGCATTGGTACTTCCACTTTCAAATTACAGATTTCCTGGTCTTGACCTTTTTGTTCCTGGAAAACTCAAAGGGGATTAACATGTAAGTGGAAACATTGACTGTAATAGCAGATCCCAACCTGTATTTCAGCCTTCCCTTAGTTTACTTGAGCCTCAGGGGATGGCTGGACTTTTTTCGAAGCTGTCAAAATGGGCTATAACTGCTGATAAGAAGGAGAACCATAAGTTAGAAAAGGCTGAGAGATGTGGAACAGATTTAAGGGAAAACGGGAGAAACTGAGAGAGATGAAAGCTGACCGAGAGGACAAAACAGACAGTGGAAAAACAGGAGTACATCCTTGCTATTTATTGAGATAGAAGATAATATAGACTTGTATATATTTATTGAGAAAATCAATACATTTTTACACGCCAGGGTACTGTGATGATATGTGGCAATACCAGCTGCAGGTGTCAGTACACCATCACTGAACATTCTTTTTCACTTACTGCAAACAGCAATCCACAAAAGGTGGAGTCAGTTGGGACTAAGACCACACCTGTAGACCCTCTCTAAGGACAGTGGCAGGTGGGGAGTTTGACTGGTGGGGTACTTGGGCGAGCTCAAGGAGGACAGAAACCTCCCGTGGAGCAGAAGGGCACGTTTCTTGGAGGCCTTTCCTGCAGTCCAAGAAGGACCTCCAAGTAAATGTTAATAGGGGGGTCACTGATGAGCCCCCAAAAACATGTCTCAGTAAAGCCACACCCCAGTTGTTTTCTGCTATGTTTTTATTATTCATTTTTATTTATTATTCATTTTTATTTATAGGGCGCCACTAGGTGTCCGTGGCGCCGTACAGGGACAAACAAAATTACACTACAAGGTGAGACAGCACAGTACAGTAAACAATAATCACAGTAACTCAATGAGCTCAACGCTAGGGTAGGGGGAGGGGAGAGTCCGCATACGACAGAGCCCAGGAGGGAGGGCACGGGTGACAGGGAAACTCCCTTTACTTACACGTCTGATCTCATCACGTTTTCTACATCAGTCTGACACGATCATGATCGCAGGTCTTCCCTCATGTCTTTTTACGTTATTTAAGTACTTATGCTTGAAAATTATCTGGTGTGACAGAGATGTTGGTTGAATACACTATACTTTACTGATTAGTGTATGTATATAGTTCGAAGGTCTGACATATACGGTTAAGGAACCTAGGCACTTAATTCAGTAGTAATTGATGTGAAAAAGCAATACCTTCATTATAACATACATGGTTCTAAGTATTCAGTAATAACACACAGAGTTTGTGCTGTAAACTGATGCAATTCTATAGATATATTTTAATGTTGTTTTACATCTCCCTTGTGTTGCAGGTCAGGTACCAAGGCTTTCTAAAGTCAATTTATTCACACTACTAAGCCTGTGGATGGAGGTTTTTCCTTCCTCTGAAGATGCAGAGGATAAAAAGAAACCACAGGTATTCTCATGTCTGTTTGTCTGTCTTAGACAATATATTAAAGAAAATGTAAACATTTTATTTATCTTTGAGATAATCTTGTTATTCATCCAATTCCAGCAGTTAGGAAATTAGGTTGTAAAGAATTGTTCAATTATTTATGAATTAGCCAGTTCCTTTGTATAACATAAACATGAATGTATATTTCTTTTTCATTATATAGCATGCAATTTTGCATGGTTACTGCTTATTAATTATATATACAGACATTTCTATCCATTCGTAATCAATGAATAATATGATATGGGATCATCACTATTGTTAGAAACAGTTGTATAGTTTTTTGAGAGTGTTACCAAAGCCTTCTGTTTTGGTTCATGAAACAGGACCTACACATAGCACTTTACATAGACAACAGTGGTAGCTGAATATTATACCAAAGCTTACACTGTCTACATTGCTGCATTGCTCACTGCTCCAATCACAGTAAATTTAGTTTAAGGAGCGCTGCAGACAGGTTGGTTTAATGGCTCTAATACTACCGCTCATCTCCAGAAATTTCAATGGCGAATGTATAATGTATTGGTGACAGGTTGCAGAATGTGATTGGCCAGTAATGACACTGTTTAACCATGTACTGTTTACTCTTGGAAGATCAAACTCCCCCATTTGAATTTTCTGTTGGGAATGTTGAAATGCAAATGACCCTACAGTTCCGGAGAGCTTACCCCAGCCAGCACTGTCCCCTGTGTTGAAGTGGAGGCAGACAGTACTGTGTTTCTACTGATTGCACACAGCAGTGGATCTGTGCAGTTAGCATTTGTGTTACAATGAACACAACTCTGTTTGGATTTCAAATCTCCCGTTATCAGAGCAGACCGAAGAACCAGTATAGTGCTGATTGGGTTAGTTCATCCAAACTGCAAGTGTTCCTGGCATGAGACCACCACAGTGAGGACAGGGTGTTTATTAAAATGCATTATTTGGCTTGAATTGTCCTTTTAGGCTCTTTGAGTTGAGCTCTCATTTTCTATTCTATATTTTTTTTTTATTCTACATTTTAATTGCTAATCAAACTATATTTTTGTTCCCATTGTTCTGAGTATGGACAAAACATTCAATCATATACGTGAGATTTTGAGCAATCAAAAAGACCACTTCATTATTATTGTTTAGTTTGATCATGTGTTTGGAGATTATTTTCAAGTACTGGGCCATCAAAATGCAAAAATTGGATGATCACATTTCTAAATGATCTTTTGGATTAAATATGTTGTGTGTTATATATGTGCTAATATTGAAAGATCTCATTGAATACGATTCTAGCACAAATAATACTTGTTGTGGCTGTGGACACCACTGCTATTCCTTAGGAATAAGATCATGTTTGATGTTGTTCTCTTATGTAATTAGAATACATTTCTAGAAGGTAATTTTAAATTAGGGCACAGAAATTTGTTGATTTAAAATATTAAATAAAATACTTAATGTGCTTAATTTACGCATGCATCAATACTAAAACTTCTGTTAGAGAGTATAAATTTTGGTCTATCCTTTTGGATTAAGCAAAACACTCAATTGAATTGCCAAGCATGGTATTCCCTGTTCATATAATAAGGTGGGACATTCAAAATAAATGAAAACACATGATTTAATATATACCGTAGGCGCATTATTCCCACTTTGCATTTTTCTGTCTACATTAACAGAAAAATATATAATAAGTTTCCTGCTGTAAGAATTAACCTAGCTTCTATTAAAGTGTTATTAAGTCTGCTTAGCTTGCCAACAAATCTATCAGTTTTACTTATACTTCCTTGTTAAACTGAACTCTTCCTTCTGGCAATAAGGGGAACAATGATCAGCTAGGTAGCCACCTACTGTTGGGTGTGATACATATGTTTTTATAGTCGACATTTATATGGTCGACACCATAGTATAAATATGGCTGGAAAGTCGACAATAATGACATTGACAGTATTGTTAGGTAGACAGTTAAAATGTAGTCAGTATAATTGGGTCAACAATATTATCCCTAACCATATAATACTGTCGGCACTTCAGTTGTCGACCTAACAATACTGTCGGCACTTCAGTTGTCGACCTAGCGATACTGTCGGCACTTCAGTTGTCGACCTAGCGATACTGTCGGCACTTCAGTTGTCGACCTAGCGATACTGTCGGCACTTCAGTTGTCGACCTAGCGATACTGTCGGCACTTCAGTTGTCGACCTAACGATACTGTCGGCACTTCAGTTGTCGACCTAGCGATACTGTCGGCACTTCAGTTGTCGACCTAGCGATACTGTCGGCACTTCAGTTGTCGACCCAATGTTGTTGACTTTCTGAATGTCGACCAAATGAATGTCTAGCCGTCGACCATGTACCCCTAATGTAAGAAACACCTTAAACATTTATTTCTCTCTTTCTCCCCCTCTTTACCTTTGATTAAATGTGTTCGGAAATTCTGTAGTAGTGTTTGAGATAACAATGCACCATGGTCATGGTCATCTTGACAACCAGTCAATTTCAACTTTTAGGGGCATATTCAGTTAAGACGGCAGATCGCGGTTACACGCAGCTGCGCACATAAAGTGGCAATACGGTACCGCAAAATCGCGTTGCGGTAACGAGAAGTGTGCAGCTTCGCATAACCGCGATCTGCCGTCTTAATTGAATATGCCCCTTAGTATTCAAAAGCAATGGAGTTAAAATTGTGCATTACAAAACTATGTAGTAGTTAATTGAATCAGAACTTCTCTAGTTTGTTTTACCGTTGTTAGGTATCAAGATTACCTTAGTCAGTATTTACGCCGGCCTTCCTAGGGCGCGGAGTCTAACGGCCCTCCCGGTCTTCTCCAAGAACCGCCGCAAGGCAGGGTGGGTTTTGCTGCCGGAGAACCGCAGGTCGCGGCGTAAGGAAAGAGTTCTATGAGATGGACATGTAGAGGCATGGTCAGATCCACAGGGAAATTGATAAGTGGAATCACTAACCGTATATTCAGAAGGTAGTAGTCTGGAGTAGAAACTGGTGGCGTGCAGGAATCAATCCTCTGTTCAGCCCCAGGAGCAGAAGCGTAGTCCAGAATAGCCGGTTCGGTACACAGAGATCCGTCCGTTATGCAGTACCAGGGATAAGGCAGAAGAGTAGTCTGGAGTATAGCCGGTTCGGTACACAGAGATCCGTCCGTTATGCAGTACCAGGGATAAGGCAGAAGAGTAGTCTGGAGTATAGCCGGTTCGGTACACAGAGATCCGTCCGTTTGTGCAGTACCAGGGATAAAGCAGGAGAGTGGTCTTGGATATAGCCAGTTCGGTACACAGGAATCAGAAGAAACAAGGGAGAACACCAGGGAGACCAAAGCACAGGAAGTGCAGCCAGATAGAGGTAACACGTTGCTCTGACACAGTGTGTCAGAGCAGCCCTGAAATAGGATTTTGAATTCCCCGCCCAGATCAGCTGACCTTCCGCCGGGACTTACCCGGAAGTGCGGCAGCACGGAGCGGAGAATCGGCGCTGACATCGGTAAGTGCCGTTACAGTACCCACCCCATTAAGGATGGCCACCGGACAGCCTATAAGGTTTCTGAGGAAATTTGGTATGGAACCTCTTTAACAGTACTGGAGCATGTAGATCATGTGCCGGAATCCATGAACGCTCCTCTGGTCCATAACCTTTCCAATCAACCAGAAATTGTAGAGAACCTCTGGAAATGCGAGAGTTTAGGATTTCCTTAACCTCAAATTCATGATCTTGTGTAGAGACAGCGGCAGGAGGTCTCTTGGAAGAGGAAAATTTATTAATGACAAGTGGCTTGAGGAGGGAAATGTGAAATACGTTGGGAATCTTCAAGGTAGGAGGCAATTTTAATCTAAAAGCTACTGGATTGATAATTTCCAAGATCTTGAAGGGTCCAATAAAACGGGGAGCGAATTTCCTAGAAGGAACCAACAGGCGAAGGTTCCGCGTAGATATCCATACCTTATCGCCAGGAGAGAGTAATGGGGAAGGTCTTCTTCTCTTATCAAACGCCTTTTTGCTGATGGCAGTGGCGTGAAGCAGGTTACGTTTGATCATATCCCACCTGGACGAGAAGTTTGACCACATGGAATCTACAGCAGGAATTCCGGATGTAGGCAAATCATTAAAAGGAGGAACTCTTGGATGAAACCCTTGGAGAGCAAAAAAGGGGGAAACCGATGTAGAGTCATGAGAATTATTATTGTGAGCAAATTCTGCCCAAGGTAACAAATCAACCCAGTCATCATGTTTGGCTGAAATGAAGCATCTGAGGAATTTTTCGAGCTCTTGATTAGTCCTCTCCGTGAGACCATTACTTTGGGGGTGGTATGCAGAGGAAAAATTCAGTTTGATTCCACAAACACGCGAAAAGGCTCTCCAAAATCTTGCAACAAACTGGGTTCCACGGTCTGAAACGATAACCTCTGGGCAACCATGGAGGCGGAATATTTCCCTTATAAAAAATTGTGCCAGCACCGGAGCAGATGGGAGGCCTTTTAAAGGTACGAAATGAGCAGCCCCAGAGAAACGATCTGTGAGTACCCAAACCACGGAAAAACCTCTTGAAGGGGGTAAATCAGTGATAAAGTCCATGGAGAGATGACTCCAAGGACGGTCCGGAATGGGTAAAGGCTGTAACAACCCATAGGAGGCTTGTCGAGGCACCTTATTCTGAGCACAGGTGGAACAAGCCGTAACAAACTCCCGAACATCAGAGTGGATAGATGGCCACCAATAATTACGGGAAACGAAATCCAAAGTCTTCTTGATCCCGGCATGACCAGAAAACCGAGAGGCGTGAGCCCACTTGAGGAGTCTGGACCGAAGACGAGGAGAAACAAAGGTCTTTTCATGAGGAATCACTAGATAAGCAGGGGTGGTGGCCAGTATACATTTTGAACCCAAGATGGGTCTAGGAATATCCTCTACAGCATCCGTGGCATCAAAGGATCGCGAGAGAGCATCCGCTTTCTTATTCTTAGATCCTGGTCTAAAGGTGATGATCATATCAAAACGGGAGAAAAACAAGGACCATCTGGCTTGCCGAGGGTTTAAACAAGAAGCCGTTTGCAAATATAGAAGGTTCTTGTGATCTGTAAAAACCGTGATAGGAAATCTAGCTCCTTCCAAATGGTGTCTCCACGCTTCTAAGGCTAATTTGATGGCTAGGAGTTCCCTATCTCCGATGCCATAATTTTTCTCAGCAACAGAAAGTTTACGGGAAAAAAACCACACGGAGACAATCTTCCAGAGGAGTCCTTCTGTGACAAGATAGCCCCCACGGAGGATGCACCGACCTCAAGAAAAAAAGGAAAGGTAGGATCCGGTTGATGAAGGATAGGAGCTGTCGTGAATGCTTCCTTTAGGGAAGAGAATGCCTTTTCTGCCTCAGGAGGCCAAAGTTTAGTTTTGATAGCTTTCTTAGTTAGTGCAGTAATGGGTGCGATCACTGAAGAAAAGCCTTTGATGAAATGCCGATAATAATTGGCGAAGCCTATGAAACGTTGGATCGCTTTCAGACCTATCGGCTGAGGCCATTCCGAAATCGCCTTTACTTTCTCGGGATCCATGCACAGTCCAGACCCAGAGAACACGTGTCCAAGAAAGGGAAGATGACCTTTTTCGAAGATACATTTATCCAAATTACAGAACAGCTGATGTAAACAAAGTCGTTCAATCACCAAGGAAACATGATGGCGATGCAATACAATGTCAGGAGAGAATATCAGGATATCATCCAGGTAAATCACCACGAAGTGGTAGAGAAAATCTTGAAAAATTTCGTTGGGGGCATTATATAACCCAAAGGGCATAACTAAATATTCAAAGTGTGCATCATGGGTATTGAACGCAGTTTTCCATTCATCCCCTCGTTTAATACGAATCAAATTGTAGGCACCCTTCAGGTCCAGTTTGGAAAAAATAACAGCCCCTTTTATTCTATCAAATAGCTCTGAGATCAATGGTAACGGGTACTTGTTTTTCACAGTAATGGCATTCAGCCCACGATAATCTATACATGGGCGTAACCCCCCGTCTTTTTTTTTTAACAAAGAAATAACCGGCCCCTGCAGGGGAGGATGACTTCCGAATAAAGCCCCTTTCAAGATTTTCTTCTATGTATTTAGACATGGAATTGGATTCTGGCAATGATAAAGAAAAAACACGTCCTCTGGGTGGTATTTTGTCGGGTAACAGCTCAATAGAACAATCCCAAGGCCTATGGGGAGGTAGTTTGGAGGCTTCTTTTTCGCAGAACACATCCGAAAATGAACGGTATTGAGGAGGAATACCAGTGGACGTATGTAGTGATGAGGTTTCGTTAGTGGTGAGTTTATTGATCCTGGGAAGGCAGCGAGAATGACAAGCCGGACCCCACGCCAGAACTTCTGGCGTGCGCCAGTCCAATGTAGGGGAGTGAAGTTGGAGCCACGGAAGAATGAGAGGATTAATAGCCTCTGGGATGAAAAACAAGGAAATGGATTCAGTATGCAGGGCTCCTATACGGAGAGAGAGCTTGATGGTACGTTTCTTGAGTGATCCTCCACTGATGCGGTTTCCATCGATGGCTGTGATAGCAATTGGGGGATCCAACAGAAGAGTAGGTACAGACAACTTTTCCACTAAGTCGGCTCTTATAAAGTTCCCTGCTGCTCCGGAATCAATGAGTGCTGGAAGAGAAAGCTGTTTGTCAACGGATTGTAACAGAACTTGAATAGAAAAACTAGAATCAACAGGAGAGGGAATACATACACCTAACTTGGCCTCTCCATCATCAGTTAGGTTCGATCGTTTCCCGGACGCTTAAGACAATTGTTTAACAAATGACCAGGTTCTCCGCAATAAAGACATAACCGATTTTTGAATCGCCTCTCTCTCTCTCTCTCTTCCTGAGAGAGCCGAGCTCTTCCCAACTGCATTGGCTCCTCCTCAGACATCACCGGACTTTAAAAACGTGGAGCCAGACGAAAAGGAGAACGACGGAAACTCTCCTTCTCCTGAGAGCGCTCACGGAATCTGATGTCAATCTGGTTACATAAAGAGACCAAAGCATCCAGAGAAGTTGGGAGTTCACGACCTGCTAGTTCGTCTTTAATGCGGTCTGTCAAACCCTGCCAGAAGGTGGCTACCAGGGCCTCATTATTCCAACGTAACTCAGCCGCCATAGTACGAAATTGGAGAGCATACTGGTCTATGGTCATAGAGCCTTGGCGCAGACGAAGGATGCCAGAAGCAGCGCTGAAAACTCTTCCTGGTTCATCGAAGACATGTCTGAAGGCCTCCAGGAAGGTGGAGCAGTTATGTAGTGAAGGATCATTGTGTTCCCATAGGGGAGATGCCCAGGCAAGAGCTTGACCGGTAAGTAAAGAAATAATGTATGATACTTTAGCTTTTTCTGTAGGGAAGTTCCCTGGCTGGAGTTCGAACTGGATATCGCACTGATTTATAAATCCACGGCAGGCCTTGGGATCCTCATCGAATTTTGGAGGGTTAGGGATGCGAAGTTGGGAATTTGCCGGGAGAGGAGCGGCACCACTCTCCTGAGCAGGAACAGGTTGAGGGGGATTAGGTAGCGGATCAGGTACCGCTGCCTGGATTGCCTGAGCTGACACCGCACCCTGAAGTGTGTCCAAGCGAGCAGACATGCTCTGAAGAAACTGAAGTAACTGTGCCTGGTTCTTGTCCTGTTCCTCTACCCGGGCAGCTAAATGTTCCAATAATTCCCTAGCAGAGGGGTTCCCGGATCCGTCCATCAGATAGATATGTTGGGGGTCAGAGCAAACTGTTAGGTTTCAAGATTACCTTAGTCAGTATTTACGCCGGCCTTCCTAGGGCGCGGAGTCTAACGGCCCTCCCGGTCTTCTCCAAGAACCGCCGCAAGGCAGGGTGGGTTTTGCTGCCGGAGAACCGCAGGTCGCGGCCCTCAGGTTTAGCCTACTGACGTAAGGAAAGAGTTCTATGAGATGGACATGTAGAGGCACGGTCAGATCCACAGGGAAATTGATAAGTGGAATCACTAACCGTATATTCAGAAGGTAGTAGTCTGGAGTAGAAACTGGTGGCGTGCAGGAATCAATCCTCTGTTCAGCCCCAGGAGCAGAAGCGTAGTCCAGAATAGCCGGTTCGGTACACAGAGATCCGTCCGTTATGCAGTACCAGGGATAAGGCAGAAGAGTAGTCTGGAGTATAGCCGGTTCGGTACACAGAGATCCGTCCGTTATGCAGTACCAGGGATAAAGCAGGAGAGTGGTCTTAGATATAGCCAGTTCGGTACACAGGAATCAGAAGAAACAAGGGAGAACACCAGGGAGACCAAAGCACAGGAAGTGCAGCCAGATACAGGTAACACATTGCACTGACACAGACAGTGTGTCCGAGAAGCCCTGAAATAGGATTTTGAATTCCCCGCCCAGATCAGCTGACCTTCGGCCGGGACCTACCGAATCGGCGCTGACATCGGTAAGTGCCGTTACAACCATATAACAATGGCAATAATATCTAGTCTATAAGATTAGAACATGACCAAAACCTCCTAAAATCTCAATACAGCTACTTGAAAGGCTTTCTTAAGTATGTTGATTTTTAAATAATTGTTGGATGATCTTTTGTTGCAGGATTAACTTTTTTATTAATTTATTATAAACTGTTTTACATGACTTCTGAATAAAGTGTTTATTTACAGCAGATAAAGAAGACTGGTCTTGTAGTTGTTGGAAATATGAAAGTCATCGGTCTCCACTGCTCCAGCAAGGAGCTTCATGCTGGTCAGATTGCGGTCATAAAGCATGGTTCCAGACTAAAGGATTGTGATCTCTATTTCTCCAGAAAGCCCTGCTCAGCCTGCTTAAAAATGATTGTAAATGGTAAACTATGAGCTTCAAGCTTCTATACTTTTGTTTTGCTTCATAAGACATATCCATAATATCAATTTTCTGTTTCCAGCTGGGGTGAACCGGATCTCATACTGGCCCTCAGATCCTGAGATGAGCCTCCAGCAAGAGATCTCTTCTCATACAGACAACGGAGATGCCAGGTTGGATGCTAAGGCTGTTGAGCGGCTGAAGTCAAACAGCCGTGCCCATGTGTGCGTGTTGCTTCAGCCGTTGGCCTGTAACATGGTGCAGTTTATAGAAGAAACGTCCTTGAAATGTGACTTTGTTCAGAAGATTACCAGGAAAGAGCCTGAGTTCACGACAAGTTCTTTCTATGAGTATCGCCAGGAGCGGATTAAGGAGTACGAAACCATGTTTTTAATCTCTAGTGAAGACATGCACAAGGAGATCCTCAGGTTGATAGGCCTGGAAAATCTCTGTGAGAACCCATATTTCATCAGCCTGAGGCAGAATATGAAGGAGCTCGTCCTCATACTCGCTACAGTGGCCACCAGCGTTCCCAGCTACTCTGGTTTTGGTTTCTACCTCAGTAAGACCAGTGCTGAGAAGCACCAGAGCCTTACCCAAGACGTTGCCCGGCACTGTATAATTCAAGCCCGGCTGCTGGCATACCGAACCGGTTAGTGGTCTATTTAATTTGAGAGATTATGATGGTTTTTGTTAGTGTGCTGTACATGGAAGTAGTTATTGTACTAGTTAGTTGCAGGCACATTTGTAAAACATGGTAAATGTCCTAAAGTAATATAGAATTGATCATGTTCATAAAAACATTTTGCAACAAGGGTGTGAAAAGGACATTCTGGTTACATTTATATTAGGAAAAGGGTTTCAGAGCTTTAGCAAGTGAATACATGCTCTCTGAAAGCCTTATGCAATAGAGAGAGTATGAAAAACCCCCAACACCGTGATGACTATTGGGGATTTTTTTTTTAAAAAAATTGTTTTCTTTATCGCTAGGAAGACCCTTACCAACACATTTGCCACGGGTCCCCCACATATTAGGGGAACAGGTCCTTTTTAATATTGAAAGCCTTTTAAACATGTCACTGAGTTATATAATTAGTCACTATCTGATATGATTTAATGTTTAGACTAGTTATCTGCAGTTAAATGCCAGTTCTATGCAAAGCATAAAGGGTTGAGCTCAGTTCTCCATTGAACCTCCCCCCTTTTTTAAAATAAACATTTAGGAAACCAGCAGGAATGTTATAGATGGTTAGTTAATCATTATTGGCAATGGTAATACATCCTGGAGTTTAAAGCAAAATATCTTGTAATCAGATTTGCTTGGGGAACAAGGCTTGCCAATGAAATGGTATTTGTAATTGGTTCATCGCTTCTTAAAAACCAATCTTCACTTCAAACCATTTATATTAGATCACATTGGCCATTTATATAAAATAATGACCTCCTTGGCTTATATTGTTAGATACTTTCCATTAGAGTGTATCTAATGTCTACTCTCCCCTTACTATAATGTTTTTCCTTGGAGCCATCTGAAATTTACAGCAAAGCAGTGTTCCCTTCCATGTCCTTTTCCTGGTGTTATTCTGCGTTTCATCAGCCAGCGGCTACAATGTTGCATGCATGCGAGTTGTTGGAAGTTACCATTAAAATCCCCCACCGTTTCTCTACACAAAGTTTGGACCAAGACCTTGGTTATTTGCTGTAAATTACATTAGTGGAGCAAGCCATTTTGTTGGCTGAACTATTAATAATAATAATAATATTATTGTCTTATATAGTGTCAACCATATTACGCAGCGTAGTACAGAGAATATGTAATCACTCACATCAGACACACATACTCATTTTGTCATAAGACAATTAACCTACTAGCATTTGTTTGGACTGTGGGAGGAACCCAGAACACCCAGAGGAAATCACACCACCCAGCACAATGAATAGACTGTCACTGTTGCATCTCTGTTTATTCCACAAAATGCAGAATAACGAAGCAAAAGTGGGACTTGAAGATTGTATCAGGGACTTTGCACCTCTGCAGAATGCCCTGTTCAACCAGGACGCCCGCCTTATACAAACTTCTGCTCATCTCTACTCATTATATGTAACTAAATTGGACCATTGTCATTTTGTTCACTTTCTTAGAAGACCATAAAATCGGAGTTGGTGCCGTTATTTGGGCAGAACGGAAATCTGTAAGTAATTTAATGGTGCTGATCATTGTACATTTTTAATATGTCTATATAAACTGAACTAGTCCGTCATTGATACATTGGAGTGTTTTTATTGTTTAGAGCACACTAACATAATAATAATTTGTTATTATTTATATTTTTCACATTGCTACAAACTTGCCTGTAATTGTTATGAATCAATTAAAGCAGATATAAGCAGTGTACAATGGCACTTTCGTAGTAAGAGCCGCAAAAATGTCATAGTTTTATTTCCATTAGCCCTAAAAGCTGACATTCTGTTGTCTTTCTCCTCATAGTGGAGAATGGCTCACTGGCTTAAATATACATTTTCTAATGAATGAATCGCCTGAATTGATTTTAGCTTTGTTGGTCACATTAGTGGCACTCGATAAATCATTCTGTAGCTAAGTCTTATTGAGCACCATAATATACATGAAATAACTGGAGTGTTGTCACTAAACTAAATATATCCAACATTCTCTTTCTTTTTTTATTACCCCTCTGCAGCAGGGTGACATATTACGTGAGAAACACACTATGTCCCCTATAGCCTCTGTCCATTCTACCCTAAACAAATAAGTCTGCAATAAGCAATCCCAACCCACTTGTATAAACAAATTACACTCTCCTCATTCAAAATAAAGGTTCTAGAAAAAAATTAAAACTATGTTGACCCAACATAGTCCAGCACAGACTGTAGCTTGCAAAATCCTGGAGGGGGTTCTTATTATAGAACAATAGGCAACCTCTGGTTCCGAGAAACACAAGACTTGTAGTTGCACAGCAGGAGAGCCATCGGCACACCCGTCTCTTCAAATACTCTGGCTTGTGAATCCAGCAGTGGGTTCCTGTAAGACTGCAGTCTCAGAACTGTGACTCTTTAAACACTGTCCTTCCCATTTTCCGAATGAAGCAAGACTGATGAGTTTTCCATCTTTCCCTCCCAATTCTCCTACACAGAATTCACTGATACCAAAGTGATAAACTGCCACCTAAATATAAACATTAAATTTTATTTCTGGCATAGTATTGAAATAAAAAGACTTGTACGTTTGAGTGATTGAGCAATCACAACCAGTAAAGGTTGTAGATAAGGCGGTCCTTTACAGAGAGCTAAACAAACTCCCTCTTCTTGCTACCCTGTGACAGCAAATTGGAATCCTGTGTACAGTGCATCTATTGCCTAGTCACACGCTGGCAGCCATTTACTGCCTTGTACCAATATTAAGGAAAATGCTACCTATTAATTCACTAGGAACCAGTGTCTATGAGACGCTTTGGATAGGTAATTTATGACTTGAATATTGGTTTTTTCCACCTATTGGCTTACTCCACTGTGTGCAGGTGACAGGTGCACTGTAATGTCAAATAAGTGTTTAAGTTGCTCTTTAAATGCAAATATAATAAAGTATGCATACTGATTCAATATAAAGATTGAAAGTTGTTTATATTGGTAAATATGTATATAATGCCATTAGTTGTTTCACTTTCTAAAGTGTTCAGAATGAGCAATTGCTCAGTCACAAAGGTCATTGCTCACACGTAGTCCCATAACTAGTTCCAGTACTGCTATCTGTATTTATTGCTCTTCATATTCACAGATTAAATCCCCTTTCTCTAGCAACAAACATAACAAATACAAACACACCTTTTTATACAGATTAAAGATGAAGCTTTAGTTATACCGCAGTTACAGAATGTGTACAGTGACTTTTATCATATTCTTGAACACTTTAAACAATATACAAATTATATAATTAAAAGAGGGAGATAAGTTTGGAGTATAAGCTTAATTGTTTTATTTTTAGGTACATTTGCCACTAAAATCTTACTCCATAAGTTTGACAGGAGCCTCGCATTACTGCTCTGCTGTTTCCTCTCCATACTCTAGCTGCTGTGGGCATCTTGATGATCTGATTGGCTACAAGTTGTTCTATCCCGCCCACTTCTAACCTGTGGAGGCACAGACAGGATATAATACATGATAACGTAAAGGTGATCAGGCAAACGCACCCAAAAAAGCAAAGTACAGCTGCTTGAGTTATAGTATGGTGAGACTCACAATGGTGATTCGTATCAAACATTTACAGTCAGCCATAGCCTACTGTGTATTCTCAATGTAGCTGATGCTTTTTATTATATACTGAAAGAAAAGTATACAACCAAGAAATTTTGTTTTTGTAAAATTATAACCGATAAATTAAGTTGGACAACATTTTTTGGTTACAAGGCTCTGTCACGGTGGCTCAGTGGTCAGCAATTCTGCCTCATAGCACTGGGGCCATGAGTTAAATTCCTGACCAAGTCCTTATCTGTGTGGAGTTCGTATGTTCTCCCTGTATTTGCGTGGGTTTCCTCCCACACTCCAAAAACATACTAGTAGGTTAATTGGCTGCTATCAAATTGACCCTAGTCTGTCTGTGAGTGTGTTAGGGAATTTAGACTGTAAGCTCTATTGGGGCAGGGACTGATGTGTGAGTTCTCTGTACAGCGCTGTCGAATTAGTGGCGCTATATAAATAAAGAAATGATGATGTTCATTTATGATGCACACCCAAAATTGCTTTTATTTTACACAAGAGCACCTATTAGCCCCCAGCGCACTTACACTCAAATCTTTGGAGACTGGATTGCAAAATGATGCGTCAACAGAAAAATCTGTTTGTTCACAACCGTCAATGTCACTTCAAAGACCAACCTACTTCTGCTTATAACTGTCACCTAAGTTAGTTCTCAGAAATACTGCTCATTTTAGCCTCCTTCTGTGTCTTTATTAGTCATGAGAGTGAGGGGATTCCTGGACTGTCTTCATTACATGTGGCACTTCTGTGTGTGAAGATTTTTTTATTTATTGTTTTACTTTGGACACAGTGCATCTAGAAATATGATTCTTCTGTAAAGTGCAAGTAGAAGGTTCACCATGCGTTCCTATAAAAAAATATAGGGCGATGCTCAATCTACACCAACTCTGAGCTGGTGCAAATTTCAACTGTTTTTGCAGATTGGAAATGACTGTGCTCTCCACCACAAATAAAGAATAGCCCTAAAAATACGCCCTCTCCAGGGTGCAAATTGAAGCATATGGCGATACCAATGAGAATTTCGTATTGTGCCTTAGCTGTTTTGCATGCTGTAAATAATCTCTAGTAACATAGAATGTGCGATGGACTGTAATGTAAACATGTCATTGACTTGCAGTGAGCTGAATAACTAGAACTGATCTAACATTTAAGGCAAGACAATACAGTTATCAACATATTACAATATTTTTTTCAGCGCAGCCTCTACATTAATAATCTTAGTAGATGGGTTGTGAGTTTCTGTCCCTGTTCACATGAGAAGAATGGTTGCACTGACTTGATAGATTGTGGGGATCATTCTACATCTTGAAGATATAGGATGCTTGTTGGTGATTATGGTGTAAGTACATACTATGAGCCTATATGCAAGTTTCTATTACGCAGTAGCTTATTCTCCATTACAGGATTTAGGAATGCAGTTCCCACTGTCCCAGATCTAAATGTAGAGAGTGTAACATAGATAAATGGTTCTGCATTTTAAATAACACAATAACCCAAGACACCTCATGTTTTCCTTATGGGCAAGATAATCTCTAGTCCAGGGTCTGCAGACAAGACCGAGATATACTACCAACGTATCTGCTAATAGCAGTTTATTTCTTTGCCCCTGTGAGATACACAGCTACTACAGCAAGGGGACGAACACTTGAGACGTGCCGTTTGTATAGTATGCATTGGAATTTGTGCCTAAGTAGCTAACCTAAGTTATTTGATGCCTAGATACCATTTCCTGTGAGTATTGCACTTGCCCGGATTCTGTGAACATTTTTACTACCAGAATGTGTTTGCTCTAAATGCATTCCACACATTGAGCACACACTGAGCAGGATTTTGCAGAACGCATAAGAATTCTTGATCACTGGACTGTTTATTATAATTTATTTATATAGCGCCAGTCATATTATGCAGCGCTGTACAGAGAATATGTAATCATTCATATCAATCCCTGCCTCACTGGAGTTTATAGACTAAATTCCCTACCACACACACTAGGGTCCTTTTTTGTCAGAAGCCAGGTAACCTACCAGCTTGTGTTTGGACTGTGGGAGTAAACTAGAGCACTTGGATGAAAGCCACGCGAACACAGGTAGAACATACAAACGGCACACAGATAGGGCCCTGTTCGGAGTCAAACCTTTGACCCCAGTGCTGAAACTCAGTAATACTGTGCCACTACGTTGCCCCAATATTCATGGTCTTTTCACACATAAATAACCACAAAATTGCGTTTGTACTATTTACTTCTGTTTTGGTCTTGTTTTCTTTTTGGGCAACAAACCAATGTTTTTTTTGGGCAATGATCTCTAAGTAAAATGCACTGTTGGGAACACACAGGCCTCTCGTGCACCTTTCTCCCTCTGTATATTTGTCTCCCTGTATAACTTGCATATACTTATGAATGCCTTGATCGTAGAAATTCTAGTAGGGAATGTTCACATTGCTCTACCCCCTGTTCTCTAAAGTAATTTAATTACGGTCTTCTTCTTATTTCTTCTTTACCTTCTTCCTGTCTCCTCTTTGCTCCTCTCCACTGACATGTTTTCATGTTACAACGGAGCTAGGAGCCATTTACTCTGTAGCTGTTGCTGTAATGTGGTGCTGCCCTGTGGTAGCACCTCATCATATATACCTGAGGGCTGTAACTAACGCACATAGACTTGCGCCCTGGGTGGTCACGCTGCCATCATTACGGCCCTGTATCCGGGTATAGATGGGTATAATGCTTTATATATAGGTATAGGATGATAGATTATTAAATAATAAATGCTGTATTTCCATATGAGACACATGATGTTTGATCTCTTCCTGTTGCAGAATCTACTAGATTGTGATGGTACAGGATCCATGTATTTCCTCGGTTGTGGGTATAACGCTTTCCCTGTTGGTTCAGAATATGCTGACTTCCCTCACATGGATGACAAACAAAAAGACAGAGAAATCAGGAAGTTTCGATACATTATCCATGCAGAGCAGAATGCAATAACCTTCAGGTATTACTAACTTAACAGACAAACTGAATATATACAATATACCTGTACTGGGAATGGATCCAATACTATTTATGCAGGGACTGCAGTGGCGGATCCAGAGGGGGGAGGGGGGGAGGGGGGGGGGGGGTTGCTGCTGACTGCTGAACGGACCTGCACAGTGTGCAGCTGTGACCGTGTGCTGCCCGGCTGCTCTGATTGTGTTTTAAACACAATCAGAGCAGCGGGACAGCACACTGCCACTGCTGAACGGACCTGCACATACTGTGCAGCCGCCGGCAGCCTTAGAGATCAGAAATGGGGCGGGGCCTAAATTGCCCCCCCCCTAAAATCGCCCCTGGTAGGACAAATGTCTAGATCTACCCCTGAGGGACTGTGCAACCTATTTTCGTGCTGAAAAACCTTATACTTTGTTTCCAGCGAAATGTGATATTTTAGATAAGCATTAGGTCATGTGCCAATATTTCGCTTTAAGAGATTATGTTAACATCACAGATATTATGTAAGAAAACCAATTGATGAACAGTGCAGGAAACTTGAACTAAAGTGGCTGATAATAGTGAACACTATTAGTAGTAAGGTTGTTAATGTCACATACAAATACATAAATCTTCAGGGTGGGCTTAGAGCCAACCATGATGTGCTGCCCTATATGCATTGATTTTCCTGTTATAATGTTGTCGGGACTTAACGTGCTGACTTCATGTACTAGACAGACCAAAAATGCATCCAGCTGTAGTCGGCACTTGGACTAACTGCGCATTCCATATAGTGATCAATAGATCACTATTTTCAGGTCTACTAAGAATATGTTTACATTTGGGGGGAGGTAGCTCTATCCACCCCTGAATATGTACCCTAAGTTTAGCCTTAAGATACTGTTATGTGCGTATTGTCGACTAACCAATAACGATTGTCGAACCTCGATTTGTGTTTCCAACGCACAAAGATTTATTCGCAAATAGTAGAATAATATGCTCAAGCGAAGTGATAATAAATACAGCCGTTACTTATCGCAGGCGCTCTGGATCCAGTGCAGTCATTCAATCCTGAAGTCTGGGGACAAGATGTCTGAACACTGGATGTGAAGCTGCTGCTTATATACACAATGAAATACAGTAATACAATGAAGATGGTATAGCTTGCATCTATTGGTCCAGGTCTCAGGAAGGTCCAAGGGGTTGTCAATCATTGGCTAGTTCATCCTAAGGAATCCAAAGGAGGGGGTCACCTCTCCAGGGGGTATGCTCGGCTCTTCCCGCCAAGATTCCTTAGTCTTAAGTAGTTCATAATTCCCTATCATTCATAACTTGTGTATGCACTCTGCGATTCCTTTGCAGAGTGAACCAAACAGTAGGATATGTAAAGAGGTTTATTATGATACCACTCATGATATGATTCCTTCAACCTGTTTCGTGTATTTCACTAATATGCATGTAACTCTAATATAACATATAAATACTACTATATTTCGACATAACTGACTATGTGTTGCAACTACCATTAATGTGTACTATTTTATTAGTATGCGTGTTTGTGCGAATGTATGGTAAAAGACCAATTACTGTTGCTGCCACGTGTAGTGGATGCGTACGCCCTTCCACGCCATAGCGTGCCCTTGTATGTCGTAGCGTACCGTACGCATCTTTTCAGACAAAGACAACCAAGTTTGCTCGACTTTAATTGAAATGACTTTATCCAATTTGCTGACTTCGACAGCTCCACCCTTTGATAGTGTAATAAACTATCACCCAATCACCGTTTCAAGTTCAGGATTATACAATACTTCTTCACAGACCATGATCTCGGTATCTGGTACCACCTCAGTTTTACTCCTAGAAGACCATTTTCCACACTTCAACACAGTAGGAACACATTTGACAACTAAACCAATTGCTAAGATGACACCCAGTATAAGGAGAAGGAGCTTACCTACACTAGCAACCATTTCCTGTACCCACTCCCCCAGACCGGAGAACCATTTCACAGGGTTCAACCACGAGAACCAACCCGCGACCTTTTCCCCGATCTCATATAACGAAGAATTATGGCTCTTTCGAAATTCCCATTTCAGCTGCAAAATTTCATCCATCTTCCGGTCTATAACCTCTTTAGGGTCATCCGTATTATTAGTGATGTACGTGCAACATTTGACACCGTACTGGGTGGCCAGTGTCACACAGTACCCACCAGTAATAGAGGTGAGATAATTTAGTACCAGTCTATGTTGCACCAACTCCTTCTTGTACGCTAGTAGCTCCCTTCCAGTATACCTGAAAGTGTCATCATACATCTCGGTGATATTATCTATTAATTTAGCTAGGTCTTGGATATATTTAAAGTTTAATGTTCCCCGAGCGGTCCTAGTGAGATCTAGAGCAACCATAACTTGGAAACCAGCAGTTTCACTAATCAATTTTGTAGCTATGGGTTCCTCACCAGGAATCATATTTCTCTTGCCACGGTGTTCATACTGTGTATGTATGGTGGTGATGTAGTCTTGTGAATACCAACCATTTCTTCATGAGTAATAGTCATGATTTCAGGAACCAGTTTAGCTAAGAAACACAAGCCCTTGGAACTCGGAGTCACCCAGGAATAAGCTTTCCTCCCACAAACAAAATACACATCAGGAAGAACATAAGGAACAGTATGCCCATGAATTATATCACACAGAGTTTTAATAAAACTACCCATGCCTAGTGTCTCCATTTGCTCTAGACACGTGTCGGCATTAATGACATTTTTACATTTATCTGTAGAAACTTTTCCACTGGATACCTTCTTATGTTTGGTTATACGCCCTAATTTGTGACTTCCATCAACATTCCTGCCTAGTAGTGACCTTGTGAGTCTCTCTCTAAAATGAGTGTGGCGAGCCATTGTCTGATCTGATAGGTCAGCCTCCCAATTCTCCAGGCGCTTTGCATGAGATATGTTTAGGCACAGCAAAGATCTGCCTATGGAGTATTGTCGAAGCGTCAGACTAGGGGACCTAGTGTTATTGTACCTCCCGTCTATGGGCCTCTCACCCCTCAATTCGAGTACTTCAGATATGTTTAGAGGGAATGGCACTAGTCCTATATTATGCTGCCCTTGCGGCACGTGAGAGCACACCCAACACTCGGTTTGGTTTAGCACCTTACCCACCAGGGAGTGATAATCCTCCAAAGGATGCCCGCATATATTCAGAGTACTGGGGGACTGGCATCGTTGGATGCATCTCTCTTCAACTAGGGAGTCGCAGAACTTGCAGATACAATACTCATCAGACAATAGCCCCTCACACTGCCTCCGAGTTCCTGAGCTAGCAGACCTTTTCATAACCCCCGGACCAAGTTTGATAATGGGCTGCTCTGAGTATCCTAATAACTTTTCTTCTGCCTCCATTTCATCCGTATCACTCCCAGAACTCTCCTCCGTCCTCCATCCTCCTTCACAAAAATAGAATGTCCTAGAAAGAGTAAAAACAAGGAAAATCCTGGAACAAAAGAAAAACATAAACCGCCACTCCATCGCTGGAAAGATAGTTCTGAGGCAACGTCTCTGGTTCAGGTGTCTCGACTGCAGGCTTTAGGTCTCCCGGAAAAGGCTCACAAGTGACAGCTCTATGTCGTCGGTCTTCGTTTTATCTTGCACTTTCTCCGGATTATGGACTCTCCTGCAGTGGGTGGAATGGACCCAAGTGTCTCTCTCTGCAACCTTCAGTGATGTAGTACTGGTCAGCAGCACTTGGTACGGGCCTTCCCAACGGTCTATTAAACAACCTGAACGTAAGAAATTGCGGATCATAACATAGTCTCCAGGTTCAACATCATGACAGTTCGTTTTTGGCATACCAGGTGACAGCATTTTTAGTTTTTGTTGTTGTTGTTTAAGCTGTCTACTCATTCTTATAAGATATTGTACAGTCACTTCATTATTACACTTCAAGTCGTCTTGTGGACTCACGATCAAATGAGGTTGTCGTCCGAACAGTATCTCAAAGGGGGACAGATTAAGAGGAGGTCTAGGAGTGGTTCGAATGCTATGGAGGACCAATGGCAAAGCCTCAGGCCATGCAAACCCAGTTTCAGCCATTATCTTACCAAGCTTGTTCTTTATAGTACCGTTTACTCTCTCCACCTTACCACTGGCTTGTGGTCGGTAAGGGGTGTGAAGTCTGCTACCGATTCCCATGAGTTTACACATGTTTTGGAAGATATCACCAGTAAAATGGGTACCCCTATCACTTTCAATGATTCTAGGGATACTGAACCTACACACAAAGTCTTTTTCTTTGCAGTGAACACAGCAGTATTAGTGGCTGCCGGATATGCTTCTACCCAACCGGAAAACACATCAATACACACTAACACATACTTTAAATTCCTGCACGGTGGTAATTGGATATAGTCAATTTGTATTACCTGAAAATGTCCGTCTGTAGAAGGGATGTGGGATGGCTCAGTTGGAATAGTTTTCCCAACATTTTTCCTCAAACAAGTAAGACATGACATTGCTTTCTTATCAGCCTGAGAGGAAAATCCGGGAGCTCACTAGTTTGCACGTACCTTCTTTATCCAGGTGAGTCAGGCCAGGTGCTGCTTCAGCCAGGCTTGGATAGTATGTTCGGGGAGCTACAGGCTTACCTTGTCCATCCCTCCAGAGTCCTGAGGACTCTTGACCACATCCCTTCGCCTTCCAGACCGCCTTTTCCTGCAGGGAACACAAATCCTGCATTTCAATTAATTTCTGCATGTCTAATGTCTGAAAAACCATCATAGTCTCGGTCGATACAGTCATAGGTTGCCCTGCTGCCCATTTAGCAGCTTCGTCTGCCCTGTTGTTGCCCAATGACACTGGGTCTTATTCAAAGGTATTGGCTTTGCACTTTATGACGGCTACTGTTCTGGGTAACTGTATCGCTGTCAGAAGTCCTTTATGTGTTGTGAGTGTGCCACTGGCGTACCTGCTGCTGTCGTAAAGTTTCTAAGACGCCAAAGGGCCCCAAAATCGTGCACTACCCCAAAGGCGTACCTAGAGTCACTATATATATAATGGCTGATTTACCCTCTGCCAATTCACACGCTCTCCTTAGTGCTACTAGTTCTGCCACCTGGGCTGAGTGAGGTGGACCAAGGGGTTCAGCTTCTACCACATCCTGATCGTCTACAACGGCGTAACCAGTACATAGCTCTCCTGTCTCTGTCTGTCTATGGCAACTTCCGTCTGTATAAAACGTAAAATCTACATTTTCTAAGGGGGTGTCACGTATGTCGGGCCTTGCAGTAAAGGTCTGATTCAGGTGTTCCATACAGTCATGCATGTCAGTATTCTTGCCTAACTCATCATCAACCAGGGTCTCCTTACCTCCCACCCTTTGTGTCTCTAGAGACACATATGGAAGGTATGTAGCTGGATTTAAGGTGCTACATCGTTTGATGGTGATGTTTGAGGGTGCCATCAGGGCTAGTTCCCACTTGGTGAATCTAGCTGAAGAAACATGTCTGGTTTGGGCTGAATTTAACAGAGCTGATACAGCATGGGGTGTATAGATGGTTGAATTATGTCCTAATACTACGTCCTCGCTCTTACTTACCAGAAGAGCAGTTGCTGCTACACTTCTGAGACATGTTGGGAGTGATCTTGCCACATTGTCTAATTGTGCACTGTAGTATGCTACCGGTCTGCTAGCGTCACCATGTTTCTGTGCGAGGACACCTGCTGCACAACCATCAGCTTCTGTACAAAATAGCTCAAAAGGCTTTTCATAATCAGGTATTCCCAATGCAGGTGCTTTAGTCAGACTATCTTTAAGATTAAAGAACGCTTGCTCTGACTCTTCTGTGTGTACAACACGTTCTGGTTTTGAGGAAGAGACTAGCTCCTGCAATGGTAATGCCAGAACAGAAAAACCTGGGATCCAACCTCCTCCTCTGTCTCCCCCCTCTACCAATCCCTTCACTGGCTCCCCTTCCCCTACAGAATCGTGTTCAAGCTCCTTACACTTACCTTCAAGGCCCTCTCCAACTCCACCGCTCCCTACATCTCCATCCATGCTCCATCCCGCCCTCTGCGTTCGGCCAATGACCGTCGCCTCTCTTCCCCCCTGGTCACCTCCTCCCACGCTCGCATCCAAGACTTCTCCCGTGCTGCCCCAATCCACTGGAACCAGCTCCCCCGCTCCATCAGAACTTCACCCAACTTGTCCAGCTTCAAACGGGCCTTAAAAACCCACCTCTTCCTTATAGCCTTCCAGTCCCCCACTTAACTGCCCTCCTTCCTGTCTCCCACCTACCTTCCTCCTCGTCGCTCTCCTCTCCCCCCTCCCCTCCGTCTTTGCCTCCACTCTCCCCCTCTCCTCCTCCTACCCTTGCGTCTCTGTCCGTCCTACCCTCCCCTTAGATTGTACGCTCCTTTGAGCAGGGCCTCCTCTCCTCCTGTTCTCCACCATCTTAACTCTGCTCTCCAGCTCCTTGTCTCTTCTGTGAGGCCCTTCTACCCCTCTAGCTACCCTGCTGGGGCTCTCGCCTGTCATCTAGCTGTACTTTGAGCTTCTGAGTTACTGTGCTTTTTGTTAACTGTTCCGTGATGTCTCACCCTGTACTGTATTTCTGTCTGTCCCTGTACGGCGCCACGGATACCTAGTGTCGCCCTATAAATAAATAATAATAATAATAATAATAATCCAGGATCTACAGTATCCACACATCCCCAGGAAAGTACGAATCTGCCTCTGGGTCTGCGGCAGAGTCATGTGTTGTATGGCCTCAATTCTGTCGGTTGTCAGGTGTCTTAGCCCCTTAGTGAGGCAGTGTCCTAAGTATTTGACCTTAGTCTGACATGGCTGTAATTTATCCTTTGCCACCTTGTGCCCTGTTTGTGAAAGATGAAGCAACAACAATTTAGTATCATGTAAACATGACATAAAAGAATCAGAGCACAACAACAAATCGTCCACACATTGAATTAGAACAGACCCATTGTGGGGTTGAAAGGATTGCAAACAGTCATGTAAGGCTTGGGAGAAAATACTGGAGCTGTCAATGAACCCCTGGGGTAGTCTGGTCCATGTGTATTGCACTCCCCTGTAGGAGAATGCAAAAAGGTATTGGCAGTCAGGGTGAAGAGGGACTGAGAAGAAAGCAGAACATAGATCAATGACAGTAAAATGACTGGCAGACGGTGGAATCTGCATGAGTATGACAGCTGGATTCGGCACTACGGGGAATTGGCTCTCAACAACTTTATTAATTCCCCTTAAGTCCTGGACTAATCTATAGCCACTCCCCCCATTCTTCTTCACAGGGAAAATGGGACTATTTGCTGTACTGGCTGTACGAATTAAAATCCCTTGTTGTAACAGCCTCTCAATAACAGGATATACCCCTAGTTCCACCTCCGGTTTTAATGGATACTGTGGGATTTTTGGAGCTATCCTACCACTTTTAAGATTGACCATGACAGGGGCTACGTTTGCCATCAGTCCAGTGTCCTGTTCATCTCTGGTCCAAAGTGAACCTGGTATTTCCAGCAACATCCTCTTTCCTTGAGATGGACTTTGTTCTATAACAGGAGAGTGTAACATTAACCTTTGAGGGGTGTCCAATATATCCTGTACCTCATGTGCTACCTTCTCCGGTATATCTAAGAACACACCATCAGAAGTACAGTATATGACACATCCCATTTTACATAACAAGTCTCTCCCTAGCAAGTTAGTAGGAGCCGCCACAGCCAAGAGAAATGAATGCTTAGTATGTAGAGGCCCAATAGTAACTTCAGCGGGGTTAGTTAGAGGATAATGTAACACTTTTCCCGTTACCCCAATGGCTGGAATTGTTTTACTGGTCACCTGTAGATTGAAAGGAGAGGTTATCACAGATCGGGCCGCCCCTGTATCTACAAGAAAAGTTGCTTTCCTACCAGCTATGTCAACTATCATTGTTGGTTTTTCACTCTGACTCTCAGTTAACCTCACTGGCTGTAGACTACAAGTATGACTGGATCCCTAGCGCTGACTATTCATTTCCCGCGCAGCATTTGCTGCTATAATAAGCGCGGGTAGATTTGAGTCTTCTAGTCTATGTGAATCCCTCCTTGGAGGATATCTATGTGACCCTTCATTAGGATTATACCTTCCCTTTGTACAATCTTTTCTCATATGTCCTTCTTCTTTGCAATTGTAACATCTCAACATTCTGCGTTTCCCGTTATGTGGGTTATATGCTGGTGGTCGTGTATGCATTCCCCCTAATGCCTGTATACTCACCGTCATCAACTTGTCACTCTTTTCTTCCCTTTTCTTAAAGATATTTTTGTCATGTTCCACAGCAACTTCTCTAAGAGAATCTACCGTGCTGCCTCTCCAACCAGGGGTTGAGGTTTGTACTCTTGTTTTTAGATTTTCCTTTAAACCATCCATCAGTACTGTTACCGCTACTTCCCTATGATGTGGGTTCTCCCTTATATCTAAACTGTGTCATTGATGCAAGAGCTCTACCAAAATAATCCGCTGCAGTTTCACTGTCTTTTTGTTTTATGGTGAAAATCTTACTCCAATTTACCACTACTGGAAAATATATGGCCAAGTGTTTGACAATTCTTTCTATATTCTTTTGGTTAATCTCATCAGTCAAGGTGTCATCTTCCTCCAA
The DNA here is from genome assembly GCF_038048845.1 of Mixophyes fleayi. Lineage (NCBI taxonomy): Eukaryota > Metazoa > Chordata > Amphibia > Anura > Limnodynastidae > Mixophyes > Mixophyes fleayi. The sequence goes on along the minus strand of NC_134403.1, from coordinate 62,128,411 downwards.
CAAATAATCTTCAATAAATTTTTGTATGTTAGTATTGGGAGGAAGACACGCCCTCAACACTACACGCCAATCCTTATTGGTTGGTTCGTGGTCATTTCCTAAGTCTTTAACAAATTTCTGACATTTAGCTAACTCTTTTCTAGGATCTGGGAATTCAGTCATAATGGAACGTAATTCTGATCTAGTCCAGGGACAATGCATTGTAACATTTCTTAAAGGAACTACACCATCCTTATCCGGTTTCCCATTGGGAACTGATATTGTGCGGACTGGGTACGCACCCTCTGGTTCACTGACTTCAGGGGACACTACAGGATTTGCTGGTTCAAGACTTAGAACGCTTTCACTCCTAGTGATCACGCTACTCTCACCTATCTCAGCCATTTTCTCATACTTGCGCTGAGCCTCTAGTACACTAACAGCATGGGCAATGGGCGAAATCACAGTGGGTTCATCTTCATCTTCAGATACACTTGGTTTAAACTGGCTTAAAACAGGATACAACTTAGCAATTTTTCTTTTTTCAGTTTTAATACCGGCTGTACTTACCGCTCCCGCCACATAAGGTGGCAGGGGCGCGCTTGCGCTGAGTTCACCACGCTTCTCAATGGTTACTTCCGTTGTGCGCGTGCTTTTAGCCACGCCTACTTCCGCTTTGCATTCGCTGCTCTGCCACGTGTTACCTTCCATTTGCCACAATTTTAAACAATCATTATGTTTATTCCTCACTTTCGTTGAGTTAATCAACCATACTTTATCTTTTACAGTATTTAGTACCTCTGCATTAAAACTCCCTATTGCTGGGAAAGGCCTATCACAACCTTTGGTCATCTTGACCCACGTGTCGCAATACGCAGTTGCGTATGCACCATATTTCTTACACATGAGAAATCTCGCTGAACCAATAGGACCTTACTTAGGCAGTACCTTGGCCTTCTCTAGCGTTTGCTTAGCACCCATATTGAACAATAGGGTCCCAGAAATAACACAATATCCTGCCACAAAATAGGGTTCCAGAAATAACACAATATTCAGCCACTAATTTTCAACACTACCGCTAGAGATATTTTACCGGCCTGTGGACGTATTTGCTACAAGCCGCGTCCACTCGCTTCCTCTTGTATTAAACAAGGACCCCTAATACAGAAATATCAATGCGGACTAAAGGGTTATCAGCTTCCTGATCACCCCTGACTCTCCAACAAAATCTGTTGAGTTTATTAAGTTTGGCAGCATCCGGTAAAGTCAATTACCAGCCTTACTAACGTAATTCCTCCCCGTTACCCCTAAGTCGCAATCGCGGCTTTCCTTGCCGTGCGGTGCAATCGCAACACTTAAAGCTAGTCTGTAAGCGATACGTTTACCCTTGGGTGCACGTCGCGAAAACTTATTCAGTTTCCGCCCCCCGGTATACCTGCCTTGTATATTGTACACCAGTTGGGCACCTGCCTCGTCAAACAGCAACTGACACTCTATTTTACAATAGATAAAACCTTAGTGTATTTAAAGTCAACAAATCACACAACATACACCTTTTCTACGCAGAAAATAAAAGAATTCCCAACAATAGTAATAATGTCCCAGAGGTTTTCACAAGTAATTATATTATGCACATATAATAACTATCAAGACGATTGTTTAACCACGTGGCAAATCTACCGGAAGTTCGCGTACGCACAGCAGGAAATACACATACGCTAAGCAATGCAATACAGTTAACACGCACAGTGACAGAAAAAAGAAACAGTTTTCTCTTTTGTCCCTAGGTTCTAGTTAGCGTGCCCTAGATAATGCAAAACGGACATTCGGTTTCACAACACAGAGTAAAATTCAGGTTTTGAACACAATGCGTTCTTACCCGTATATGACGCGTCTCCACCCTTTGTTGCGGAACCGAAATCCGTTGGTCTTGCGTATCATTGGCAGCGAAACCTCCAAAACTCACGAGCCCCCAAATTGTTATGTGCGTATTGTCGCTTACCAATAACGATTGTCGAACCTCGATTTGTGTTTCCAACGCACAAAGATTTATTCGCAAATAGTAGAATAATATGCTCAAGCGAAGTCATAATAAATACAGCCGTTACTTATCGCAGGTGCTCTGGATCCAGTGCAGTCATTCAATCCTGAAGTCTGGGGACAAGATGTCTGAACACTGGATGTGAAGCTGCTGCTTATATACACAATGAAATACAGTAATACAATGAAGATGGTATAGCTTGCATCTATTGGTCCAGGTCTCAGGAAGGTCCAAGGGGTTGTCAATCATTGGCTAGTTCATCCTAAGGAATCCAAAGGAGGGGGTCACCTCTCCAGGGGGTATGCTCGGCTCTTCCCGCCAAGATTCCTTAGTCTTAAGTAGTTCATAATTCCCTATCATTCATAACTTGTGTATGCACTCTGCGATTCCTTCGCAGAGTGAACCAAACAGTAGGATATGTAAAGAGGTTTATTATGATACCACTCATGATATGATTCCTTCAACCTGTTTCGTGTATTTCACTAATATGCATGTAACTCTAATATAACATATAAATACTACTATATTTCGACATAACTGACTATGTGTTGCAACTACCATTAATGTGTACTATTTTATTAGTATGCGTGTTTGTGCGAATGTATGGTAAAAGACCAATTACTGTTGCTGCCACGTGTAGTGGATGCGTACGCCCTTTCACGCCGTAGCGTGCCCTTGTACGTCGTAGCGTGCCCTTGTACGTCGTAGCGTACCGTACGCATATTTTCAGACAAAGACAACCAAGTTTGCTCGACTTTAATTGAAATGACTTTATCCAATTTGCTGACTTCGACAGTACCTTCATATTTGTGAACATTACAATATGTCTTTTCATAATGCATCAAGTAGCATTTTACGTTAATTGCCCCAGGCATTTTTATATTGTATACTATGTATAACACTGCTAGAGTTTTCTGTACTGCTCACAAGCCTCACCTGATTGGAAGCCCTTGCATTAAATAGCTCTTTTCTCTGACATCCTTGGGGGACACCGGGAACATTGGGTATAGAGTAGGGACAGGCGAACTGGAAGTTTAACTTTAGTTAAATAAGCCCTGGGTCCTCCCCCTCTATACCGCACCTCCTGTTAGAGCCCAGTCTAGTTTAAGTGCCCGGTGAGCGGGCTGTGTACTGAGCTGCACTGCAGCTGAAGTTCTTTTTTTTTTTTTTTATGAATGAAGTTTTCAAACGTAAGCGGAGACTGGTGTCTCCGTGTGCTGACAGCCGGCAGTTCAGTGAGCCGCGCAGCGGCTGTCAGCCTCCGCTGCCGGCTGCTCTGTAATGGCAAAAGAGTCAGGGCATGCCAGACTGGAGCAGAGGGCTGTTACTTGTCTCCCGAGCCGCCTGTGAGTAGCGGAGACTCGGGACAGTATGGGCCAGCAGCTGACAGGGCACCGCTTGAGGAAGCGGCGGTGCGCTGTCTGGAGGGGGAGAATCGGAGGTTCCGTGAAGGGACCTAAATTGCCAAGCTCCCCTCTCCCAACATTTTACTGCCCTCTTAGGAGCCGGGCACAGTCGTCGCAGGCTGTGTTCGTCCTCCTTGTGCAGCTAGCAAGCTCCCTGCACACACTGCGTCTGGAGGGTTGGCAGCAGGTAAGTGAACCCTCTCTCAGCATAGTGTTGAGAGAGGGAGGGGTAGAAAATCGCAGTGGTTCCCTGAGCTGGCTGTTTTTTTTACTAAAAGCAGTCATTTTTAGTGCTAGGCACTGGATTGGTTGAAGAGGTTGTGAGGGTTAGACGATAGCCAATCCAGTGCTGGGCCCTTGGGGGAGTGGTTTCCTCTAATGCACTTCCTCCGTGGTGGTCTCTCACTCCTCGTGTACAGACACCAGAATAGGCAGCCATTTTATTGCTCCAGCTTCTCCCCAATTCTGTCCTGTGTCCTGTAAGGTAAAGGGTTGGGGGTGGTTGTTTCAAAGGGTTTGTCTTTTACACTTGGGAGCTTTATTGGCTGTATTGCAGGCTCACGTTCTGTGCAAGTTTGTGTGCTGCTTGTTATCTGTATTGTGTTTATTACACTGTGCTGGGTTTGTTTTGTCCCATCTGTTAACATGTCAGAGAGGGAAAAATCCATGCGTGGTAGGGCTGGTGTTACATCTATGCTGAGTTTCACCTGTGCTGTCTGTCACGCTAAGTTACCGTCTGGGCAGTCAGACGAGCAGGCTCTGTGCGTACCCTGTTGGCCCACGGAGAGCACACCGTGTGAAACAGCAGCTGCTTGTTCACATACAGAGGAACCTGCCTGGGCTTGGTCTCTCTTTAAACGGTTGCTGAACTTGCTCAGATGGTACGGTCACAGAGGGCTCCATCTTCAGATTCAGCTTCCTCTGTTGCGAATGATATGAGTTCTCAAACTCAGGGTTTGACTGTTTCTGCCCCGGTGGAGTCTGTAGAACCAGCCTGGGTACAGGGTCCTGCATCCTCTGTACAGGGTTTGGTTGCGGTTTCCTCCTCTTTGGAGAGGATGATGAAATCGGCTGCATCGTCTTCTTCACGTAAACGTAAGAGGGTGGCGGCACCTCTTCAGGAAAATGAGTCCGATTCTGACTATGGTTCCCAGGAAGAGGGTGAGTTTCCGTTAGATTCTGACATAGATGCTCCTTCGGTGGTGGAGGAGGTTCATGCTGATCGTCAGAGTGTGGAGGAATTAATTCGGCTGTGCGTCAGGTACTTGATATTCTTGAGGAAGAAGTTCCTGACGCTGCTGAGTCTTCTTATTTTGTAAGGCGCAAGAAGAAGGGTTTTTCCTTTCCGGCCTCTTCCCAATTGGAAAATTTGTTGTCAGAACCTTGGGCTTTCCCAGACAGGAAGTTCCAGGTATCTCGGCGACTGCAGTCGTACTATCCCTTTCCTCCTGAAGTTCTCGCTAAAGAATCTTCCTCGGGTGGATGCGGCTGTGGCAAGGTTAACCAAGTTAACTACTATTCCTCCTCCAAACCAGGCTACTCTTAAGGATGGTGCAGACCGGAAGGTTGAGACTGTCCTTATGTCCATTTTTGTGGCAGCAGGTGCTTCTTTGAGGCCTGCGTTGGCATCAGCGTGGGTTAACAAAGCGGTAGAACGCTGGTCTTAACAGCTGTCTGAAGGTTTGTTGGCAGGCAGGCTGTCCTCTGAACTGCTTCCATTAGTGGAGCAAATTCAGAGGGAAACAGATTATTTAGGTGAAGCTGCTATGGATGCGGGACTGATTGGGGCACGTATTTCAGCCTCTGCAGTTTCAGCTCGTCGTACTCTCTGGCTTAAGTCCTGGGAGGCTGATGCAGAGTCTAAAAAGGCTCTGGAGTCCATTCCCTTTTCTGGAGGTGTTTTGTTTGGAGCACAGCTTGACTCCATTATCAGTCAAGCAACAGGGGGTAAGAGCACTTTCCTTCCTGTCGATGCTCCCAAGCAGAGGATGTCCAGATTTCGGGCCTTTTTGTTCCGCAGGAAGATTTCGGGGACAATATTTCTCAGGACAATCTTCTAGAGGTCAGTCATCAGCGCTTAGAGGTGGCTTGCAGCGAGGGCATCAGGCCTGGTCTGCTCGACGTCCAGCAGCAAAGCCGGCAGACAAACAGTCCGTATGACGGGCAGTTTGCTCCTCCGTTGTTGTCAGTGGTAGGAGCCTGTCTCCTTTTGTTCAGAGATCGGTGGTTTCAGTCTACCAGCGATGTCTGTCTGGATTCGGGGGGTGGTGAACCAGGGTTACAAGATCGAGCTGATCGGTCTTCCTCCCAGACGGTTCTTTGTCACGGGGCTTCCTGCTTGTCCAAGAAGACAATTGGCATTAAAAGAAGCGATTTACTCTCTTCTTTCGTCCAGGGTGATTATTCCAGTCCCTCACTCTCAAAAAGGTTCGGGGTTTTATTCCAACCTTTTTCTTGGGCCAAAACCAGATGGATCTTTCAGACCAATTCTCAATCTGAAAGATTTGAACACCCAGGTTAGAGTGCCCAGCTTCAAGATGGAGTCTTTACGCTCTGTCATTCTCTGCATGGGACAAGGAGAATTTATGGTGGCTCTAGACATCAAGGATGCATATCTCCATGTGCCTATTTGGATGGGTCATCAGTCCCTTTTGAGGTTTGCAGTACGATCAGAGCACTTCCAGTTTCAGGCTCTTCCCTTTGGTCTGGCCACAGCCCCACGTATCTTCACCAAGATCATGGCGGTCATGGCTGCTTTGCTAAGGTCCAGGAGAATAACAATCATTCCTTATCTGGACGATCTTCTTTTAAAGGCAGATTCTTCAGAGAGGCTTCAGTCGCATATTCAGGTTGTAATACAGACTCTGGAGTCTTATGGTTGGATTATCAACTTCAAGAAATCCAAGTTGATCCCATCCCAGCGGATGGTGTTTCTGGGTCTGTTATTCGACACCCGGCTGCGACGGGTGTTCTTTCCTCAGGACAAAATTCTAGCCTTGCAGAAGATGGTGAAATTCCTGTTGGTGGCAAGGAGACCTTCGGTTCATTTTGCCATGAGACTTCTAGGCAAGATGGTATCGTCATTCGAGGCGATTCAGTTCGCTCCGTTTCATGCACAGCAGTTCCAGTTGGAACTTCTGTCGCAATGGAACAAATCACATTGGAATCTGGCGATTCCTGGAATAGAAAATTGGGAAGCAGATTTCTTAAGCAGGCAGACTCTGCACCCGGGAGAATGGTCCCTCCATTCAGAGGTTTTTCAACTGTTAGTGGAACGACGGGGTCAGCCGGATGTCGAAATGATGGCATCTCGGTTGAATCACAAGGTTCCTCTCTACTGCTCCCACGCAAGAGATCCCAGGGCAGTCACGGTAGACGCCATGTCTGTCCCTTAGACGTACCGCTTAGTGTACCTTTTTCTTCTGGTAGCCATGCTTCCACGTGACTGAAAAAGGTGAAGAGAGAGGGTGTCGGCTCTTTCGATCTTCTTTCAAAGAAAACTTGCTGTCATATCTGATGTGCAAACTTTCATTCAGGATGTTCTCCATGTACATCCTCCATATGTTCCTCCCGTTCCACCATGGGATTTGAATTTGGTGTTGAATGCTTTACAGCATCCACCGTTTGAACCTTTGAGTACTGTGAATTTCAAGTTTCTAACCTGGAAAACGGTTTTTCTTTTGGCCATTTCTACGGCGCACAGAGTTTCAGAACTTGCTGCCTTGGCTTGCAAGTCTTCTCTGCTGGTTTTTCATAAGGATAGGGCAGTTCTTCGAACCAAGCCCTCTTTCCTTCCTAAGGTTGTATCTAGATTTCATCTAAACCAGGACATTGTCATTCTGGCTCTGACTCATTCCTCGTCTTCCGAAAATGATGAGTCTATTAGTTATCTTAATGTAGTTTGTGCCTTGCGAGATTGTTAAAAGATCAAAGAAACTGCGCAAGACTGAGGATCTTTTGATTCTCTGATGCTCACAAAAGAGTCTGGCCAGCTTCTAAGGTGACCATTGCTAGGTGGATTACGGATGTTATCCGCCAGGCTTATAGTGGGGCTGGGGAGCCTGTCCCAGATAATCTCCGGGCGCATGCTACAAAGTCTGTAAGTGCTTCCTGGGCGGCCCGCCATGGTGCCTCCAATGGACAGCTGTGTAAAGCCGCCACGTGGTCTTCTGTACACACATTCGCAAAGTTTTACAAATTTAATGTGTTTACACCCAGGGATGCAAGTTTGGGTAAAAAGGTGCTTTGTGCCGATTCTTCTGAGCGTTCCCTCCCATGAGACAGCTTTGGGATGTTCCCGGTGTCCCCCAAGGATGTCGGAGGAAATGGGATTTTTATACTTACGTAAAATCCGTTTCTCTTAATCCATTGGGGGACACCGGGCACCCACCCTTAACAACCACACAACATGTCAATCAGAAGGAGAAACCAGAGCGTTAAGAGAATGTTATATGGTTAAGTTGATTCTCTTTTCTTGAGTTTCTCTCTATCTCCCTCTCTGTGGGCTTGAATAAACATAGACTGAGCTCTAACAGGAGGTGGGGTATAGAGGGGGAGGAGCCAGGGCTTAGTTAACTAAAGTTAAAGTGCCAGTTCGCCTGTCCCTACTCTATACCCCAATGTTCCCCGTGTCCCCCAATGGATTAAGAGAAACAGATATTACATAAGTATAAAAATCCCATTTTCTTAATTTACACATTAAATATACTTGTCCAAAGATGTGTTTAGGCAAATATCCATGCTTAGACTTTGAACTATAAAGATATTAAACCGTGACCATGGGCTCTGCTTTTCCTTCTCAGTACCCTGAATTAACCAATTTTCTGGCTTTTGTTAAATTTCTGTGTGTTGTATACTAAGTACCAAAAATATTATCACAATAAAAGTGCATCTTCTACCTAAAAGGGCTCAGCAGTGAGCACAAATGATCCCTAACATGTTTATGTAATTTGTATAGTTCATTTTAGTCAATCATAGCAGAAAGTGCCCAGATTATTACTATTATTATTATTATTATTATTATCGTTTATTTGTAAGGCTCCACATGGTTTCCGCAGCGCCGTACACAGTACAAACAGTAGACCATACAGGGTAAAACAGTACAGAACATTAAACATAAAATACCAATACTTCAGAATCTCCGGGCAGGCAAATACAGTAGAGACGGAGCGGAAGAACAGGTATGGATATAGGCGGGAAGAGGGCCCTGCTCATACAAGCTTACATCCTAAGGGAGGGTGAACAAAATCAGGCACAGAAAGGAGCCAGTGAAGCAAAGGGGAGAGAAAAAAGGGGCCAGGGGAGAAACAGAAGAGATGAGAGGTTAAGTGGATGGTTGGTAGGCCTTAAGGAACAGGTGAGTTTTAAGAGCCCGTTTGAAGGAGCACAGGTTGGGTGAGAGACGGATGGAGCGAGGGAGGTCGTTCCAGTGAAGGGGGGCAGCGCGGGAGAAGTCTTGGATTCTAGAGTGGGAAGAGGTGATCAAAGTGGAGGAGAGGTGGCAATCATTGGCTGAGCGCAGGGAGCGGGCAGGAGTGTGAATGGAGAGGAGGTTATAGATATAAGGGGAGTAGACTGGGAGAGAGCCTTGTAAGTGGTGGTAAAGAGTTTGAAAAGAATTCTATAGGGGAAGGGGAGCCAGTGTAAGGCAAGACAGAGAGGGGAGGAAGATGAGTCTCGCCCAAAACATGTGGGAGTAGAATCGGACTATTCATATAATAAAGCTGTCACACAAACAGTTCTGTAGGCAGATGTGTGCCCTCGCCATCCATGTAAGGGATTGATAGGCTAACAACATATGCTTACGTAAACTTATTTGTTCTCTAGTACCAAAAAGGAAAAACTACCAAGCGCAAAGGTACATTCAAAAGTCAGTAACCTATCATGCCCACTCCTATTAATATCCTTTTTTATTCCATTTATATTAATAGTAGTAATATTCTGTGGGTGCTGCCAGTTATGACCACCAAAAGTACATACTAAGACAGAAGGAATGAAAAGTTTTGGTCATTAATTCGGTTGCGATGGGGATATTGATGCAGTTGAATAGTTTATTGGTATGCTTTAAAATATTAGAGAGAACAGCCCAAAAATTATTTTACTACATATACCCTATATAAAATTATGGAAGAAGAAGTGTTAAAGATAGAGAGAATGTGAATAAAAATGAATATTAAAAGTCAGTGCATCCACTGTAATGGTCAAATGTTGCTATAATGTTTTGTGATATCCTAATATATATATATATATATATATATATATATATATATATATATATAAATTGTGTGTCAGCCTTACTTTTAACAAATACACTAATTACGTTATAAATTGATGTGAACCATTTCTTACTCCTTATGAGTATATGATTAGCATCAGTGTCCTGTAGTCACTTGCTTTAAATGCCACTTGTGTAATTCTAATATGGGGCAATATCTTTTGAAACCCATGCAGTGGAAAAAAAAATGTTATAGATTTTATAAAGAAGAATTGCTGAGCTTTAATTTTTTCAGAAGTTTCCCTATTCGTTGGTCTATGTGGATAAGCTCATTTGATCATTTAGGATGAGATTCCAAAAGCATAACAGTGAAGTTAAATTGGTACAGGAAAAAGTGGATACGGGAGCCAGTGCAGGGATTTGCAAAGTGGTGCTGCAGATGAGGAGTGGTGCGAGAGGAAGAATCTTGCTGCAGCAATTAAAATAGATTGAAGCTGGGATAGCTGCTGGAGGGTCAGTGCTAGACAGGGGAGGTTGCAGTAGTCTAGTCATTAGATGACAGAATGAATAAGTTTTGTTAGCATCTTGGGTAAGAAAACTGCATAGTCTGACAATATTTCTAAGGTGGAAGTGAAGGGACTGATAGAGAGACTGTATGTGAGGAATAAAGCAGAGGGCTGATTCAAGTGTGACGCCAACGTAGTGTGCGTATTGTGGTGTTATTGATGATGAGGGAGCTTTGAGTGGAAGTAGTGACATTGGGAGGAGAGAGGATGATCTCTGCTTTGGACATGTTGAGCTTTAGGTAGTGTTCGGACATCCATGTGGTGATAGTAGTGAGATGGTTGAGTGCACAGGAGGGGAGAGGTCAGGGGAGGAGTGTTAGATTTGGGCATCAGTATAGAGTTGGAACTGGAGGCTGAATGGGTAAATTAGTTACCCAAGAGGTGTACAAACACAAAAACAGAGGGCTGAGAACAGGGCCTTGTGGGCCACAATCAGAGAATGGGAGTGAAGTGGCGGATGTTCCAGAGGTAGAGACTGAAGGAGCATTTCGATAGATAGGAAGTGAACCAGGAAAGAACAGTATCATGTACGGCAATGGAGTGAAGGGTGTGCAGGAAAAGAGGTTGATCAACAGTGTTGAAAGCACCCAAGAGGTCCAGGAGGATGAATACGGAGAAGTAACCACTAGACTTTGCTGTAAGTAGATCATGTAGGTGCAGACTCTATGGAATGTTGGGGCAGAAGCCCAATTGAGAGTGAATGGAGTAAGAGGACAAAAATTGAGATGTTGTTGTACACAAGTCACTCAAGCCGTTTGGAGGCAAAGGAAAGACATAGGATGGTTGTTGGAGAGAAAGATTGGGTTTAGAGATGGTTTCTTTAGGATTTCTGAGACGAGTGCGTGTTTAAAGAAGAATGGCTATGTGCCAGTGGAGAGATCTAGAGGTGGGCATGCAGTAGGGGGGGAGAGAGCAAAGAAATTAAGGTGGCAGGTTGTAGAGTGAGATGAGTGCAGATGTTGTTGCACTTGTTTGTTGTGCCTTGATAAAGTGTCATTAAGTGTCCTGGAACATTGTAACAAACATGGAAGCCTGAAGAATGGAAGTGATGGGCTGGCTCTTCATCACATTACACTGTTTGCAGTGATAGCACCAGCGATGGACCATGCATCTAAGCAAATTTATTATGAACAATTAAAAAATAAACAAAACTACATTTCAGGGGCTCTATTTTCATCCCTCATTGTAATCCCATTTTGTTTGACCTCTCCCATTTTCAGTGCCATGACCAGTTTGCAAGTTAACTGTCTGAGTCACTTCTCTAAAATCATAAAATTTTCCCAGACTAGGTAAAATATTCTATTATTGCCCGCAGCCAATCAGGTACTTACAGTTTGATGTTACAAAAAGTTTCTCTGGAGCACAGAAGGCAAATCTTTATATTTAATACCTGGTCAGAAGATGTCTTATATCACTCAACATTCACATTATATGTAGAAGGATGAATATGGAAGAACATGTATACTATTTTGTAAAAATAAAATACTTGTTCAAATAACTGTTTAATAAGTATTTGACAGGTCCACTTTATATGTTATGCACTTTTATGTGTTTTTGACTAACATTAATAAGATGGGGCACACTGAAAAGCAGGAGATTAATAGGCTGGGATTTGAACAACTTGTAGCCAATCAGGATGTTACATTGTTGATAGCAGTACAGATATTCAAGCTCTGCTATCTGTGTGTCCATGTGTAGACAAGTTTGAAGTGGGAGGGCTCGTAGCTCAGCCAATCAGAGCATCTAAACTTTAACAGCAGAACAGGGTATAGTCAAAGCACCTGTATATAAAACAAGTACATCCATTGTGTCGCATCCTCCTTTTGCTCTTGTTTGGAAATTATTGTTTTATCATTTTCAGGTGCCACGAAATTCAACCCGATGAGAAAACCATGATCTTTGTGACCAAATGCCCATGTGACGAATGTGTCCCCCTGATTAAAGGCTTTGGCATCAAGCAGATTTATGCTGGCGATGTGGATATTGGGAAAAAGAAGGCTGATATATCCTACATGAAATTTGCTGAACTCAAGGGAGTCAGTAAATATATTGTAAGTATAGGCCTGTACAAAGTGGAGGCGGCCATGTTGTAGCTAAACCAGTGCAGTTCACTTAGATTGTTTCCATTACTTACAGGTATTACTGACGCAGTGCTGCTGTCTTGTGAGATATTTAGCCTATTACTATAAACCCCACACAGACAGCAGCATATTAACGGAGCATCAGCAGGTGACAACAAATGTAGATAAAGTATGGTTTTCTAAGAAATAAATAGTTATTTTATACACGACTACAATTATTTTTGGTAATTCTCCTCTCGAAAATAGATTGTAAAGTTTAATTTGCATAATTATGCACGGAGTGCATGAACTGTTTTATTTCCATCTGATATAGGTGATATTGTTATAGGTCTGCTGTGTGTAATGAAGCTCTTCCGTTGCATCCTCACCCTTCATGTGAAACGCGATGGGTGTTTTGTGTTTAATTAATGAGGTAGACAGGAGCTCTGCCTATTCATTGATGCTGTTAATTAACTTAAGACTTAATTACATTTATCAATTTAGATGAATTGATGCACAATGTGCTCTGTAAAATGAATACATTATACTGTTAAAGTAATACTATGAAAACACTGCCTTTCACACTACTTACTGCATTGCAGTGAAAACAAATGAAACACAGGAACAGCTGGGTAAGAAGTTTCGGATCCTCCGACATTTGCCTTGTGCCTCAGACATAAATTAGCTAATGGCGGTTATTTTGCTTAGTGCAGACTTTGGTGTTTTTAGGGTTCTTCCTGGTTAGTAAAAGTACTACAGCAATAAGGTCTTGGAGGAGCTGGGTTTTGTAAAGGGAGAGCCACAGTATATACTCTACTAGAGCACCTATCATGATCAATCAAAGCCCTTAGACTTTGACTGTATTTGTTACAGGACAATGTTGAGATCTATGTATTGTGTTTATTGTGACATTTATCTAAATTTTCCCTTCTTAAAGTAAATTATTGGATCAGTGACCACATTCTGCCTGAGTGGGTGGTTTAGGATTTAGATCGGGGAACGTTGCCACTGTTTTCACGATTAGCTTCACATACAGGTGCAGGGTGACACTGACACAGCTCTCTGACTTATTGGTAGCTCCAGTGGGTGGTCATTGCCCTCTTCAAGGCGAGTGGCAAGGCTGGCAGTGGAAGGTGTAAAAATCCAGATATAATCCAAACAAAATATTTTTCCTAGTAAAATTAAACAAAAAAAATCTTTTAAGTGCAAGATTACACTTTTAAATATACACAACATGGTGACATTATTCTTTTATGTCTCCTTTTAATGTTAAAATGTCTTTACACACCGT